>NW_017306510.1:778636-880960 GCF_000935625.1 Nanorana parkeri
TTTTTTTTCCTTTAGAAATGTCAGTTTTGCTGCAGCAGGTTCTATACATCATACAGATTTGCCACTTTACAGGCAGGTTAAGGGGACCCCCCAGGCATGATTTTTAAAGGAAGTTTTCATTTTTATTGTTACCCTTTGATGTTAAAACCACTGCTCCTTTAAAAACAGCATTTTTTTTTGAGGCCCGAGCTCACAACCTCGGCATTATAAGTAGTAAAAGTAGTAAAAATGGCATTTTTAAACAGTTTTTTTTCCCATTGATTCCAGTCCCCCAGGGCAGTACCTGAATCCCTATACACCTTTTATGTCCAATAACCTGCATATACGCCCTCTTAAAGGGGGACAATTGTTTTTGAAAGTTCTACTCCCATTGACTTGCATTGAGTTCGAGTTCAAATTCAAACTTTTTGGGTGTTCTAAAGTTCGAATTCAAACCGAACTCGGGCCCATTACTAATCAGGACGCTCAAACAGAGAGAGAGAGGTTGATGGGTTATATGGAGTCCATGTCTACTGAGGTCCTGTCCCAAGAAAGGACAGACTCAGGTACGCTAAAACAGGAATGTGGCCTAAAATGTTATAAGTCCTCCTGGGGAATAGCAGTGAGAGAGAGAGATGCTTGCAGAGTAGCATCTGGAAAAAACGTTCTTTGTTTTATGTATTCCATTTCTTAGTCATACTTATGGTCAACATAACAGTCATATAATAGTCATTTTTAGAAAGGATGAGAAATGGCGGTTGCATATATTTTTAAAGGGTTTCCTTAAAAATTAACCAATATTTTTAAGATTCACATACTGTATTTAAGAACACTGAGTACTGTTGCAAGTCTACTAATAAGGCAACAATCATCTTAAACATATTAAAAGATTATTCCTAAAGCAAAGATGCATGAGTATGATCTTAATAAAGTAGCTCCACATTTCATTGTGTGTGTTATTGATGGCTAATAAGATATTACATTTTTTTAGACGTAAATATAGCAGTAAATATCATGTGAACAGTTTTGTTAAGTGTTTTTTAATGTGAGAAAACAAGGTGATGTCGAGAGATTCCACCTTCTTGTAAGTTTGCTCATTCCTCCCATAAAGATTGATCCGGTTACACCAGGCAAGTTGAAAATATTTACTTGCTCAGGTCACATAAAAGTGACATCACTGTAGCTCACAGTTCATATAAAATGCTATCTTTGGGCAGTAGCTAAATCATTTAAAGAACTGGTTGACCTGTGTATTGTTCTTGCTTCTCGAGTGAATTGTGGAAGCATCATGAGTTACAAGACCTTCCAACCTTTTCGTGGGTTCTACAGAGCTGGTAGGGAATATCTGGGTTATCCCATGTACAGAAGCCACACATCTTCATCAGATGTAAAACCAAAACCATATATCTCTCATAACGTACCTTACTACAGAATACACCAAGTTCATGTAGGATCTGGAGGCTCAGGTATCAGGCACTCATCTTCTGGTCAGAGAGATGTCATGGGAAATGCTCATGGATTTAATAGAGATCATAAGATCAGACAGTCTTCAAACCGCACTGGCTGGACCAACAGCAAACTGTTCAACTTTGATGAAAAGAAAACCATGCAGTCACTAAATGGCCGCCTGGAATCATACTTGGAGAATGTGAAACAAATGGAAGAGGAAAATGTGATAATAGAGAAGAAGATCTGTGAATGGTATGAAAAACATTCTGGCATGGTCTACCCGGACTTCAGTTCATACCTCCACACGGTCACTGATCTTCAGGATCAGGTAAGATATAATGCACTTGTCTTATGTAAGAATGTGAAGAAAAAAATATAAAAATAAGGGTACAATGGGCATGTCTGCTTTCTAAATGTTCCTGCTTAACATATTAGACCAGCCACAACTTTTTTTTTTATTTGGATGGAGTAGTGAAGGATTTGTTCAGTTTTCTTATAGTGGAACATCTGTGACAAAGACACAGACAATAATAAGATGGCTGGTGTTCTAGTCTTCCCTATTCTACCCCCCAAAAATATCCTTTTATTTCTACATTAGTTTTTATAGCATATTGTTCCTCACTTCCTGTCTAGTGAAACGTATCAATAGGACAGGAACTGAAGGGACATCTATCCAAAGAAGACCCGGATAGCAGTGAAAACCTCATAGGGTCTTTATTCTTCCCCACTTTATCCAAAACTGGAAAAATGTTTGGCCATAGGAACACTTTAATCACATGGCTTATCTGTTGTTTTTTTTGGCAACTTTAGTTAGTACAGGATGCACCTGTATTTGTTTTTCTAAGTCCATATTAAATTGGCATTTTATATTCTGAAATGCTGGTTGATCATCGGTTCATTAAAGCTAAATGTAAATATAATTTAAACTGAGTTATTTCACTGGATAGGTTATTCTTATTCGGTTAAAGTAAACCTGTCATGAGAGAAGCATGGAGGCTGCCATTGCCGACCTTCTGAAAAGTCAAAGCGATAGCATGACAGCCAAGCAACTAGCAGTTTCAGAAATAATGGTCAACAGTAATACAGATATTGTGCAGGTTTCCTGTTATTACTAACCTTTAAATAAATCTCATATTTTTGTTTACGTTTCTTCCTAATAGTGGTCGGTATGTATCTTGGGCTAGGATAGGCATAGATAGTACCAAGGCCGACCCTACCTTTTTAGCCTCCTGACGGGGACCGAGCTGTCTGCTGGGCAGGAGGCGGCAAGCTACGGGAGGCAGCGGGTGGCCGAGCCGTCAAGGGGGGGTGCTGTTAGTCGTCCAAGCTGCTGCCTGCCACCCCCCAATGAGATGCCACCTGAGGTTCCCCCATAATGGGGACACCCCTGGATACTAAATATTCTTAAATAGATTTTTCAAGTTGCAGGGCTATGATGTCTCACAGATGTAAAATATATTAATGGGGAGTGACTCTCATTGCCTTCCCTTCTGCTGTGAGTGAAATGGCTGGTTGAGACAGATCCATTGATACAAAGATACATCTTGAAAAAATAAAGGTCTAAGTATATAATGTATTATCAATCTTAGATTACCTGTTCATTAAAAAAATATATATTTGTATATACCGTATATTCTATCTATCTATCTATCTATCTATCTATCTATCTATCTATCTATCTATCTATCTATCTATCTATCTATCTATCTATCAATATTATATTCGGTTTGGGCCCATATAATACTTTGTAGTCCTTTAAATCTGTATGCCTATATTTTCTGCATATGAATGTTGCAGTGAAGTTCCTATTTATCCTTATCCTGTACCTCAGTATTCCAGCCATCTCTCATCATTTGATACATTCATTGTGCAATGATTTAGATATCAATAAGTTAGTTCCTTTGAGAGTCTGGAAGGCTTGCTGTGCTCATTTTGGTTTATGTTTCTCTTTCCAGATACTGCTGGCTACAGAACAAATTGCCAGTCTTGTAAAGCAGATCAGCAATGGCCACACTACTGCTGATGATTTCAGAAACAAGTAAGTCGTACGACTAAAGGGTATCTCTTACACATTTTTAAGTTCATATGTCAAGAGGTAAAGTGATATTAATGTCAAATGCTTTTTAAGCTATTTCAAATGCTGATGAAATCCCTTACAATGAATGCTGCTCTTTGATGTTTAAAAGTTTTAGTTTCCTGCAGAATCAGCTGGTTTCCTGAGCACTGGCTCTGATATCCTGTTTTAGGGTGGCTCATTTCCCTTGCAAGGTCCAAGGAGACACCCTTGTGTGTGCTAGTAGGCCACTCCCCTGCTTCCTGCTCCTCCCTCCACCCTTCTCTAAGGTAGTATATGGACATCTGCAGGAGACTGCTCTGTTAATTGTGATCTTGTACTACACTCCCTGGAGTTGGGACAGAGTATGCCGGACACATAGTGCCCACAGGTGATCTGAAAGCAGCGAGGTGTCAGCATTCCACCTGGAAACCGGAGAGTAATGGAGACCAGGATCAGCAACAGCTGCGTAGCCAGGCTAATGGGATGTCAGACAGGCATCAAGATCAGACACAGCCGGGTAGCAGAGGTACAAAGGCAGTAAAAAGAGAGCACTGTTGGGGTACAAGTTGGGGTCAGTAGCCAGGAATCAGAATATAGCAGAGTCAGGCAAGATGGGTCAAATCACAGGAAGGAAACACACAGACTCAGGTCACAGGGGGCAGGAGCTGATGATCACTCAGTAATTCTCCTCAATGGTGCTCATGGTTAAATAGTGCAGTGCACATTCAGCCACACGCACACACACTTGTATTAGCCAATGTAGCCCTTTGCCGTGAGCCATGTCCACATCCACTTGTTTGTCAGCCATGCATACAAGCACATCTTTGGGCATTGCTGCATGCTAAATTTTCTGGACAGATAGAGGAGAGGCAGTGAGACCAAAATACAGAAGGGGGCTGAATAGTCGAGGGGGGTTAGAGACCAGAAAGCAGGCCTGAATATCAAAGTGAGGCATCAATGAGATCAGATTGCCCCTTTGTGGGCAAAGATATATAATGGGGTAGCAGGTTTAATCTTTTCCTATTTTTATCTCTAACAAATTCCTGTCTAGGAATATGGGATGTAACTGAAAGTTTTTGAGTTATATTATAGATACAATTATAAATCAGATTATAGATAACATTACAAAAAAAGCATTACGGATAAATGATTTCCGCTTATTTGGACCTAGATCCAACCTGTAGTCAATGACAGATGTTAAACTACTTTCTTCCTTTCAAAGACCTGTCCCCTCCCACTACCCTTGCCAACATTTTTGTTATTGTGCTTGCCCTTTATGCTAATCCTCTGACTCTCTACTAAAGATGAGATGGGTAGGCCAGACATTGACTTTAGGAAAGAAGTCGACATTTGCATACTAGAGTGTCCTATATTTTAAGAGTCCTGGGACACTGAAAAGTACATTGTAAAATACAAGAAGTTGCCGAAAAGGTCCCTTTTTTTTCTTAAATGTTGCATTACTCTTAGAGGAACATTTTGTATGTATATTATCAGCATGTTAAATATGCTACATACTCATAGTCTGTTTTTGTAAATGGCCATGCCCTTACTTTGCAATTGTGCTGCCCACTCATGTCTGAAGGCTCAATTTGCAGGTGTCATGACTCAATAATAAAATGGCGAGCCATTGTTGAATCCCAAGTTAAGGAAAATGAATGCCAAGTGTGTTTAGGTGTATTTGCTGAATGCCATCAGGTTGGCTAATCTGCTGCTAGTCGTAGTGTTAAGGTAAGTAAGTTTGCTTTGCATAGTACAACTGCAAACCAAAATGTTGATGACATTCAGGTAAACACCTTGTGGTATATTAGTAGCTATTGCCTTTGTTTATCTACTGTATGTGATTTAGTTCCTAAGGTATTGCTCAGTCCCGGTTTTTTAACACAAAATGAGGAAGATGTAGACCACAGCTTTCCTACATCTCTTCTTTAACATTGAAGACCCTGGAGGTGTTTGTAATTATTGGGAAAACAAACATTTCATGAATTAAGCCTGAATATTTGTTAATTTATTATAGGTATTTATATAGCGCCGGCAATTTATGCAGCACTTTACATAGTACACATTCACATCAGTCCCTGCCCTCAAGGAGCTTACAATCTAAAGTCCCTATCTAACATGCGTACATACAGGGACAATTTGGAAAGAAGCCAATTTAACCTTCCAGCATGTCTGTGGAGTTAAAACTATGCATATGCAAAATATTAAATATATTGTAAGTAAATATCATAAAAATGTATCTAGGCAGGTCATTCAATCCTTAAATATCTGTTTAGATACCAAAATATGAGCTTTAAGAGGGGTAAGCTCTTACGCTCCTAAAACCAGAAAAGATCTTATGGTTTTTTTTTTGTGTTGAAGGGAAGAGATGAATTTTAAGATGAGGACACTTGCGGAGAAGGATCTGTGTGATCACACGGGCATACTTGAAACCATTAACATGGAAAAACAGAATCTTAATGCAAATATACAAAACCTCGAGGAAGAGTTGCAACAGCTAATGAAAACCAGCGAGGAGGTTAGATGGCAAAGTTGGTGAAAATGATGACTGATGGCTAATGATGGTGGTACAGCAACAATCATTATAGGTGTTGTAATGATGGTGTTCAACATTGATAATAACACTACTGCTTATGAGGATAGTTGTCACAATCAATGAATTGAAAGTCTGAAAGGACAAGAAAAGTATTGTGTGCAACCAATCACATAAATTTTTCTTCGGCAGATTAAAAATGTAATTTAATGATTAGGTTGCAATTAAGACACCTTACAATTATGGACTTTTGACACAAAGCTCTATGAGATTGTGACAGTGGTGTCATAATATTGTAAGCGTGTTAATGGTAAAGATGATACAGAGAATGTGTGGTCGTCAAATAAAGAGGTATAAGGGGCCTCAGTTTTAGTTTTTAGAAATCAACAAGGGCCAGTACAAAATATTCAGTATATGTAATATCTACAGAAGGCCGCATAAATACTACAGGAGATAGTCAGAGACTGTGGACATGCTATGGGAGTGGTTTGAGACTGGAAACATGTTACAAGAAGTAGAGACTGGGCATACGTTAAAGTGACATTAAAGTCAAAAAAATGTTTCCCTCCCCCAATGTTAGTGTTAGCACTTACCTTAAATGATGTCTCTTAATCCGATCTTCTTCTTCTTTCCTGATGTTTTCATCTGTCTCTCCAGCGGTGCGGCGCCTCTCCGATCCTGCGCTGACTCCTCTGTCCTTGCTGGTACTTCCTGTCCCACTGTGTCTGCATGCGGGTGCACGCGTCCATAGACTTACCTTGCGCCTCTCCTCGTCTCCCGGCTGAAAATCCAAACTGCGCATGCCCCAAGATGCTTTACGGCCGCCCGAGCAGTTTCAGATTTTCTGACGGGAGCGCACGGCTAAGACGGGGTAAGTCTAAACCGCCGCTGTTAAAGCGTTTTTTTTTTGTTTTTTTTTAACTTTTTGCATATATCTACTGCTTGCTAGCAGTAGACATATGCAAAAAAACAGAGGCTTTAGAAACCCTTTAAATTACACTTTTAGAGATCACTGCCAATTTAGTCCCTTTACAAACTTAATGTATCCTTTATTGACTGCGGGGATTCAAGGGCCTCACAACAAGTACAAAGGTTGCTAATAGGGGGATACAAACCAACCCTCTTGTACTGGGTCTGAGCCGCTATAAGGACAGCAGGGGGTCAACTACAAGTGATCTGGGCGGCTGCACCACCATCCGGATCACTTGTAATAGCTAGGGATTGTGCCCCCCCTACCGTGGTTTTCAGGGTCTCCCTGCTCCTCTGGGGGTCTGGGACCATGGAAAATGGTGTCAGGATGGAGAGTGGGAGCAGACTGAGGAATGTCCCTTCCCCTATTTGCTCTGTGATGAATGAAGGAGGAAGCACTTTGATCTCAGCACTTCCTGCTTCAGAGCGGTCACAAATCCGGTTTATGTGCCGGGTAAGCACATGATCAAGCACAATCCTGTGCTAGGTCATCTGTATTGGAGAGTAGGGGAGACATTAAGAACCAACCACGCTGCCCCACCATCTGCTTCAAATGAACACGTGAACGTAGGGCATGCACTTGTATGTAATGGTGGCCCTGCCTTAGACTACATGTTGGACACCAGGGATGTAGGAGTAAGAATGACCGATGCCGAAAGAGAAGATGATTGATTTTGATGTCACTTTACTAGGCAGCAGACTGCAAGATTTAGCCTGTATATCGTCAGGTTGTAAAGTGTTAGCAGTCTGTTCAGAATGCATAAACACTTAGCAGTCTTACTGAACAGGGCTGATGTCAGAATAATTATAGTATGGTGTAGGCAGAATGGCCCATAACACATCGTATGAGAAAAGGTAAATCTTTATAAATGACAGTATAGTAATTTTGGAATGTGTAGAGTAGGGATAATGCAAAGCTGAATACAAAGTGAAGTTTTCCATTGAGCAAAAGGGGACATTTGAACATTGATTTACACAGAAATATTTTTCTTCCATAACAACTATTTCTTTCCTCAGAACAGATTAATAAGCCAGTAATTATATTTTTATACATTCATAGGAGATAAAGTGCCTTCAGGCTCAGCTGGGAACCAGAGTCAATGTTGAGGTTGAGATGACTCCTTCTATAGATCTTAATAAAGCCTTATCTGAAATTCGGAAGGAATATGAAAGCCACATGGAGAGAAATCTCAGTGACATTGAAAGCAAGTTCTATGATCTGGTAAACGTATATGTTTAATATACTTAATACATAATACAGCACTTAGTGCTCTTTGGTCCTTGGTCAAAACCCTTGTAAGTTTTTTGTTGCCATCTTTTTACCATTAGAGAGAACTCTCTTGACTTGTTCTGTAGACACAACAAGAAGAGATCTCTTCAAAATGAGGTAAATCCTCTTTTAGACAGTTGTCACTGGAAAAGGTGCCTCCCTGGAAGATTTATCCTCTATTCCTGTTCTAGTGACATCAGCAAGGACTGCCAGCTAAGCTGTAAAACTGCTAGAAAGCTCAAACTAAGGGAGTGAAGTGAGCCAAAGTACGTTCGGCTATTCAGTCTGGCTCAGTACATCGACTGTCCTCAGTCAGAGCATGTTTGGCTGAACCGAAGTGCAGAGGGACTTAGACTCAGCCGATCAAACATCTGGACATTCAACATTCTCATAGGGGCCGAACGGCAGTGAGTGAAAAGCCGAATGTCGCCGAGCAGCATTCGGCTCAGCTATTCTGCTTGGTACCTCCGATGTACCGAGCAAAATAGAAAAAGAGTGAAATGAAAAAGAAAAAAAAAGAGTTGAAAAATTGTTTTAAAAATGTAAATAAATAGGAAAATTAAAAAAGAATGAAAATAGTTTCAAGAAAAAAATAAATAATAATAATAATAAAAAATGCCGGCAAAGATGCTGGCAAAAGATAAACAATTGGGCGGAGCAAGCAGTGACCGTTAGCTCTGCCCAACTGTTTCCTATTGGCCGGCACCTGCCAGAGTCTTCTAGCAGATCCCGGCCAATGTATAACAGCTGTTGTTATTGTTTAAGTACAAATGAGTCATTTGGGGAAGCTGATCTGTCATTATAACTGGACGGAGCCAGCCGTGAGATCACGGCTGGCTCCGCCCAGATGTCAATTGAGTGATTAGCTCGGCTGCTGTACGGGCTAGTGTGAATAGCCTGTACAGCAGCCCTTCGGTTCGACTGAACAGAAGGGCAGAGGCGGTTGCAGAGAGCTGAAGGAACAGCCGAAGCTACGGCTGTATCCTTTGGCTCCACAGTGAATAACCCCCTAAGTCTTCCACATGGTCCTGTTGCAAAATTAGAAAAGTGCAAAATATAAGGGGAAAATGGCAAGGGAGGGAGCACCTAGAGAAATATATATGCCAGTAACTGGACAGCATAGTGTGTAGGGAAGCACACCCTGGCATCTTCAGCTTGGGTGCTAAAGGTTCTTGTCCTGGCTCTGATGCCTTTTTATAATTTTTTTATTTTCTGGATATATTGCATAAGGATGTTGTCTTTACAAAGTCTTTAGAAGCGTAAAGGCAAATGTGTTCTTGCTGTTAATAAGTAAAAAGTAAGATTCACGGTATCCTGTATTGAGTAGAGGTTAGCAGGAGGAACCAGTGAGCGCTCTGAGGGACCCAGGAGATTGACACTCCCGACAGTGTTGGCTTCCCTGCGGACTATAGATAAAGATTTCTACTGAATGGAATGGTGATCTGATGGCGGGGAAGCTATTTAAATGCATATTTTGTAATTAAACTTGCTTCTGAAAGCTTCATCTACTTTATTTAGAGGGAAAAAAATTGTTTTTTCTTTAAGGTTGTATAAAAAAAATAGAAACATTGTAATTAGTTGTTCTTGAGACCCACGGTAAGTACAATGTATCAGTGTTTGCTTACATTTTAACAATCACTGAGCAGAAATACTTGTTTCTGCTGGCCGATGGTGAAATAGCTACTGATAGCAATTCTGTTACACAGATCAGGACCTCAACTTCAAACCGATATCAGGTCCCCATAGCTATGTGCTCATACCAAGGAATCTATGACATACAATGTCCCAGGTCCTTGCCAAATAATAAGCCCACAGATGACCTAAATAAACATCTCTTAGCATGTATTGCTCAGTGTCAACCTTTCCTTGTAATTTCTCTACTAAAATAATGTTTACTTTGCAGACCTCTGAACTGAGTATGATGTCCAGTAGTATCGACCAGCTGCAGCAGTTTAGTAATGAGGCTATTGATCTAAAATTGCAGAAGAAGACTTTGGAGGCTGAACTGAAAAAGCAAATGTCTATGGTAAGTCTTAGTTCTAATTGGTGCCTCAATAACAGCTTACAACTCAGAGATTTACAGCTTTTAGGAGAAATTACATTTTATTGGTACAGGTATTCATAGAAGAGCAGGTCTCTCACCAAGGACAACAGGCAGGAATACTCCTGAGTTTACTCCATTGTATTGGGAATCTAAAATGAACTCTAAGCTTTATTCCACCAGGAGGATTATTAAAGCACTATCTTATGAGCAAACTTTCCAATCTTAGAGGGAAGGGTTTTCTCATCTCCCACCACTCTACAAAGTGGTTGTATATTTTATGGAAAAGTTAGTGGCATGTGGTGATTACAGTTCTATGCAGAGATGCTGAGAAATACTGGTTGAATTAAAAGCTGGTACTGAGATGTTTATGTCATTCCAACTACTCACACCAAATGCACCATCTGCTTCTGGTGCAGTGATAAGATATTGCACTATTCACTATGAAATGTTTTCCAGATATGAATTGATAGATTAAAGTGATTGCCAAATAAAAATAGACCTTTAAAATGCTTGATTGTACCTACAGAAAAGTAAAAAGCTGGTAGCAGAGCCATATTAATTAATGCACCACTATTACTATGACACCTTATACCCCATAACTCTGCACCACTCCATACACCTCAATATATTTAAGAGGTGGTGGAACATTTGTTGTGTAATATTTAGCTTTTTCCTGATGGCTTACATAAGATTGTGATGGAGGTGGCAATCTGCCACCTCTTGTCCTCTGGTATATATAACATGTTGTGTGGCAAAAATGCAAAGCCAGTGAAGAGGATTTCAAAAGAAATCTAAACGCTGAACATCTCTTAGAAATCTGGGACGCTGTAATTGGTGTCCCCTGCCCAGCTCCTAGCAACCAGTGACATAACTGGTTGCCAGTAGCTGAGCGGGACTTCAGCCAGCACGTCCCTCTCAACTTCTGGTAACCTTTGACATCACTGGTCGCCAGAAGCTGGGCAGCAGACACTGGCTACAGCATCCCAGATTTCTAAGAGCTGGGCAGGGGGATGTGTATGGCCCATAAACATCTCCCTGCCTGGCTCTTAGCAACTTGGGACGCTCTGGTCAGCAAGGCGGCCTCATTATCGGGCCAGTCCTGGTAAGAGACAGTAAGGAGGGAGTTGCAGCATCACCAATAGGTGTAATTCAGGTGTAATTCAGGATAAAAGGGAGTGGGATAGACTGCTACAGTACACCCAGATAGCAAGGATAACTTGCCACAAACTTGTGGCAGGGTTAAATTTTAATTCTTGTTAACTTGCCGCACACATTCCTGGCAAGTTGTAGTTGACACTTTTTGAATTTGTAGCAAATTTGCTTGGCAAGTCTACAGCAAGAGTCCTGCAGGTCTTAGCAAGAGCTCTGCAAGTTCGCTGGTCTGGAGACTTGCAATGCAGACTTGCAATGCAGACTTGCTGTAATTGTGCAACAAAATTGTGAAGCTTGGCAAGTCTGCAATAGTTTAGCAAGCCATTTTCAAACTTGCAGCACAATTTCTTGCTATCTGGGCAGCCATGTCTGAATTAAAAATTGAACTTTTAAGTGAGTACTGAGTAGGCTCCTCTCCGTATATGAATCTCACATTTGTATGTGTTTAATTTTTTATTTGATTTGGGTGTTCCTTTAACACTCCTTTGTTGTACACATTTCTTGATTTTGATGTTTTTCAGATATCAGTTCAAAATTCCACCTTCATGGAGATCAATGAAGGGTACAGTTCCCAACTCAAATATCATCAAGATGTGATAGATATTAATGAACTGCAGATGGAAGAAATACAATCCAAAGTGAAACAATTAAATGTTGAGTATGAACTCAATGCAAATACCAAGATCTTCCTTGAGAAAGAAATAGCCACATACAAGAAGCATCTTGAAGGACAGACCACTAAGTACGTATAACAGCCATGTGATTCTCTGTATTATATACTGTTAAATATATTAAATTATGTACGGCACCTGGAGTAGACTTGATATACTGTAAGGCTCCAACATTAGAGCTTTGAAGAGGTAATTATTTAAACATTTTATAAAAGTTTACAATCAAGAGTATTTTTATTATACGGTTTATATAGCTTATATATTTTACATACATCAAACCATAGTTTTTGAGCCCCAGTAGGGTTACCAGATTATTTATGGCCCCTGTTTCGCAAAAAAATTGTAAAACATGTTCACTTTTAAAAATGTTGACCTGCAAATGTTTTAGGGAGGATCATTTTGAAGTTTATATCGGAACTTTGGATATATTTTGATTACAGGTATTTATATTGCGCTAACAATTTACATACTTACAATCTACGGTACCAATCTCATATGCACACACACTAGGGTCAATTTAGACAACAGCCAGTTAACCAACTGGGATTTCTTTGAAGTGTAAGAAGAAACTGGGGTATCCAGAGGAAGCCCCCTCAAGCACAGGGAAAACAAGTAAATACCATGTAGCTGAAGCTAGATATAAACCAGGGCCCCCAGAGCTGCAAAGCAGAAGTGCTATCCACTTAGCTACCAGCTAAGAAAACTAAACCAGTTGTCTTGATATCAGCCTCTTGTAATCCACTGTACAGTAGCACTAAGGGTGCCCATACACCTTTGGAGTTTTTGAGGAACCGGACGAATTTCGCACAGTGTGTGCCGCTGTCGGCACCCTGTCGGTCGGCATTCCTCGATCAGCTAATCGAAGGAGCTGGCCAGAAAATCTCTGCATGATCAGAGCCGGCAGCCAATGAGCTGCCGGCACTGTTCAGGAATTCTGACAGTGGCCGCAATACAATGCAAAGTGTCAGATTGCTCAATTGAAACACTGGTATTGTTCATGGAGGAATCAGCTCTATTTTTTTTTGTTCAGCTAGCGGGTTGAATGAGAAAAATAGAGAAATGTATGTCCAGCCTTACTTAGAGAGGATAGACCATCCATTAAGAAGCAATGAGGCTCTGCTGCAGTGCACATATGCTGACAGTAACAACCTGACAGGAGGAGAGAACAGAATGATGACTTAATAGTCTCCTGTTGCTCTTCCTTCCCGGCATTTTGCTCTAAGGGAAAACAGATGTATAGAAATGTGTTCATATATTTGACATGGTTCTTCAACAAGGTGATATCCATATAGCTTCATACTAACTGATTCAGTATATATCTCATGCCATATTTATATAAAGCTCAAATATTCAGCAGTTATTCATAACATTTAAATAATCTTTCACATGCGCACTAATTACTTTCAATGAGTTCACAGTATAATGTCCCTATTACAGTCCCACAACCGCCAATATATCCTCTAGAGTAAGTTGAGTTTCAAAAATGGTTTTGAGGGAAAAGCAGAGCACTTATAGGAAACCTACATGGGATGAACATACAACATATACTGTATTTGTACTGGTGAGATTTAATCCCAGAACCTCAGAGTACAAGTCATGAATGGTAAGTCCAACGCTAAATGTTTTTTATAAATACATTTGTGTTATTTACTGTGCCATTATTCTGCACAGCTTGTGTCGCATTATGCCTGTAATAAAGAATGCCTTACCTCAAGTATTAGAAATGGGTTTTAACCTGGGCTGTTCTTATAAGTGCCATGATGCCTTTGGATCATTGTGTTGACACAAATATTTGTCTTATTTTAGGCATTCTTTCTGGTCTAACAGTGAAGAAAGTCAATGGCTTTGATGTCAAGAAGTTAGAACTGTTGGAATTTTAAACCTCACATCTAGAACGTATTCTTCTGATCTTCACTTTTCTTTCATAAATATAAACAGTGATTCAGAAAGTGATGTATATATATTGTTGGAAAGACCGGTTCCATTCATGGGTACATGAGTGAAAATGTTTTTCCACAACTCAGCCTCTGGTCACTTCTGATTATGGTAAGACATACATGAGTACTTTACAAAAATATCTCTTAAGGGAGATACAATTCCTCTGTCATACAGTATAACCTCTGAAACTCTTTTGATTGACATAAACCCTAGGCAATGGATGATCCTGAAATATCCTTGTGGTGAAATAAACTATGTTAATTAAAAGGAGTGAACGACATTCTGTTACGTTTTGATGATAAGAGTCCAATTGGCTACCACATCTATAAAGAATGTGCTGCCACTTAAAAGGAGTTGACAAATGCTGTGTGAAAATATTTAACTGCAAAATTCTATATCCCTTGATAACTCTGACCTAGCAGGTCAAGTTTTCTTGTATAACCATGGTGGGTTATAGGAATAGGAATATATCTAAATATGTACATAGGATTTTTATGTGTATGTGTACATTTGTTTATGAATTTCAGATTGTATATATACACTGTATATAATTAGATCCAAACTATACTATATATATATTTTACTTTGCAGAAATCTTGTTATAGTGAAATAGTGATTTCAGTAGTGTTGGTAAAATTATATAGTGTTATAAATTTCTCTTTATGGATTTGGCAAATCATCTGTTACCTGTTTCAATACTGATATGAACACAGAAAAGCGCCAAAAAGGACTACTCCGCCAGTATGGACCAATATAAGCACAAGTGTAATCAGAAACAAGTCTGTTAAAAAATATATAAATAATAAAAAGCACGTGTGCAGAAAGGTCTGCAGGATGCTGCCCCCAAACCAGCCAGGGAGACCGCAAAGTCTGGTGGAAAAAAACACAAACAGGGGGCGCCTTTCCTGGTGCAGACAAATTTATTAAGATCAGGATCAAAGGTAGATAAAAAACATACTCACAAAATTCAGCATGATAATGATATAAAAAGTAATCATGCTGAATTTTGTGAGTTTTTTTTTAATCTACCTTTGATCCTGATCTTAATAAATTTGTCTGCACCAGGAAAGGCGCCCCCTGTTTGTGTTTGTTTCAATACTGAAAATGACCAAAAGTCATCCTGCCAACTAAAGCACACCATTCCATGTGTGTTTACATTTTATGTTCAGACTTTTTTTTAGATCATAAGAACACTAATTTGTACATATTGACCAATCTCAGATACACTTGATATAGTGAAATAGTGATTCCAGTAGTGTTGGTAAAATTATATAGTGGTATAAAGTTCTCTTTATGGATTTGGCAAATCACCTGTCACCTGTTTCAATACTGAAACTGACTAAAAGTCATCCTGCCAACTAAAGCACACCATTTCATGTGTGTTTACATTTTATATTCAGACTTTTTTTAGATCATAAGAACACTAATTTGTACATATTGACCAATCTCAGATACACTTTGTGTAGACTGCAATCATTTATACTGCTCTATAAGTACAGACTGAGGTTTAATAGCCCATATGAACTCAATCCAAACCATAAATGCTCTTAAGCCTCCTGGTAGAGGACAATGTTTTCATATTGCCAGAATGGAACAGCCTGAGTTTATTACATAAGAATTGCACCTTTTTTTTTACCAATGTCTAACATAAGCTAGGTAGTCCCGATCATTCCTTCTCTTTACCTCCCATTATTAAGCCTGATCAGAACGGTTGTGTCTATTCACAACGAGCACAGGCATTCTTCTTAGCATAATTGGAGCAAATACTTTAACTTATCCATGTCCACTAGAGTAGACCATGTCACAGCCAACACCCACACCAAATGTGATTTAAAAACATAAGATCATAAGTGAAACAGCTCAAACAAACAAAACTAGAAGGTCTCAATGGAATTAATCACACATTGGACAGCTTATATCTATGTTACAGTAATTACATTATTTGAACAGAAGTAACATGCACTAGCAACATACCTGGCCATATAACAAGAATATACCTACAAAGGAATTGCCACCATAGAAATGTAACTATCAAGGACACACAGAAAGATGGATATTGGCAAGTGGGATGATAATGCAGAATTGGGATCCAGTTCTAATATTTGAATTGGATTTGTAAAATTAGAGGTTTCATAATTGAGAGGTAAGGTGGCAGTGGAGGTATTAGTCATCTCACCATTTTCAATATGTCCCTTTAAGTCTTGTATTCACACTTTTGGTAATAAAGTGTGTGTGTAAAAATGTTTGTTTAGTTTTTGATAGAGTAGGAATAGGCTACTACCTGTTTCAGTTTAATTTTGCTGTATCCCACTGGGGAGATTTCCCTTCATTTCATGGACAAAGATGTGATAGGAATTGAAAATAAAGCTCTACAAGGTGATAAGAATCCCCCTCTTAGACAGCTGCCACCAAAACAGGTTTCCTTATTGGAAGATTTCCGCTCACCTCTTGTTCTGTTGACATCTCTCAATTGTTGAATTTTCAATTACTGACAATGGTCACCGTGACAAATACAGCGGGTGAATCTACCCAGCAGTGACACAGAGAGCAATACAAATTTGACGGGGTTCTAATTCTTCCCTACTCTATTCAAACATGGACAAAAACGTTTTGGCTACATATACAACTTAAATGGCTACTGACAATCAGGATTGTTTAACAAAAGAACAGAAACACAAAGAGCAGCTGTGTGTAAAAATGGCCAAATGCAAATTTTAATACCTGCAGAATATTTCAGCTCCAGTACTCTGTGCTGGAATAGCACAAACTCTTTAGACAATTACATTATATAAAATCCACCTCTACTGATCAAGCCACTTAGGCTAGGCAGAAATAGAGGTCCAAGAAGTCATGAGAATTTGTCAATACCCCACTTTTTTGGGGTCTGTTTTCAACCACAATAGTAGTCCAAAATCCACCGCACTCCAGATCAAAATCCCAATATGAAGGTGGGTGCTGGTGTAACCTGCAGATGGCACTGCATGTATTACCCGCACTCCAAGATCCAATGTGCACAACACCTTTTATTGAGATGCTAAGCAATCATGGTGCCACAGTGGGAAAAAGTAAAGTTTCGGGACCGTGAATGATCCCTTCATCAATGTGTTGCCTGATGAAGGGACTATTTGCTGTTCCGAAAAGTCACCATGATTGCTTAGCATTTCAATAAAAGGCATTGTGCATGTTGGACCTTGGAGTGTGGGTGACTTCTTCATACACTTTGGACCTTGGAGTGCGTGTGACTTCTTTGTATACTGTCTTCAATCACAGTCTACACTGCAAACAGGCTAGCCATTCTTCAAACATGCATAAACCTTCCCTGAGAAAGTCATATGCTTTGTTACATCTTATCTACTTTTTTTGTCTCCACAAATAAGTGAAGTGAAAGAAACCGTATTCACAAGTCCATGCACACACACTGCACTTTGTGTAGCTATTCATCTCTCCTATGTTGATGATTGTGACACCAAACACAGACATTGCACATTGTAAAGGACCATTGAGACACTGAGATACTTACCATATAAAACTAAAAGAAAGCTTTGTAAGGTGTTATTTCTTCTGTTTCCGTTCTGCATGTATGTTTTAATTATGCAATAAACTCCTATATTTCAAATACCTGCTTTGTATATTTATTGATCTTTAAAGGCAAACTATAATGGTTTTTGACCAGTTGTGTTTAATTTTTTTGAACACTTACAAGTTTATAAACTTATCATTCTTTTTTTATTTGTGTATTTTATAAATAAATACAGATCACAAATGTTATACTATAAAAATGGGCATGCTACGCTCTCTAATAAGATAGTGCTGCCTATCTGTCTAGGGCCGCATTAAGAGCATCATGGGCCTGGTGCTGAGGATTTCGGTGGGCCTTTTTATGAAAATGTTGAAGGTCACCAGGGCCCTCTTCCTCCAGTCAGGGCTGTGATTTGTAGTCTCTCTAGAGCTTGGGGTTAGTGGTTGAGTGCCAGGGCCCAGCTGCAGCTGTGAGCCTGGTAGATCTGCCATTGACTCCAAGTTATAGAAAGACGACAAATCTCAGCAATACATTATACAGCAATACAGAATACCATCAGCTATAAAAGGACCACAAATCCCAGCAATAAATTATACAGCAACGCAGAATAATACTACCAACTGTAGAGGACTACAAATCCCAGCAATAAATTACACAGCAATGCAGAATGCCCTCAACTATAGAGGGCTGCAAATCCCAGTAATGCATTACACACCAATGCAGAATACCACAAACTCACCAACTATAGAGGGCTACAAATCCCAGCAATACATTATAAAGCAATGCAGAATAATACCATCAGCTATAGAGGACTGCAAATCCCAGCAATACATTATACAGCAATGCAGAATACTATAAAGCTACATACTCTGTGTTGCTCCGGGTTCAAGGCCTGATATCTCCAGGGTCTCAGGAGGGCTGTGCGGGGTTTCGGGGTGCTCTCAGAAATTTGCTCAGGCTCTAAGGTGGCCAGTGCAGGCTCTCAGGGGGCCAGTGGGGCTCTCAGGTGGCCAGTACGGGCTCTCAGGTGGTCAGTGCAGACTTCCGGTGGTCAGACGGCATCCTCCTTAGTTAAGAAGCTTTGTGTATTTGTGTGTAAATAGGTCTCCCAATATGTTTATTCATAGACTATATCTTCATTCATGTTGTATTCTCTATTATATTGTATGTATAGGCTATCCAAGCTGCTCACAGCATAAGTTATATTTCTGTAAAGTTGCACTAAAGGAGTTAAATCTAAAAAATGCAATAAAGTACCTTAATTATTAATACAAATGTACCTTATTTGTGCATCACGTGGCTGTGGATCCTCAAATTATCTCAAAATTTGTGCTGACACTGTCCTTCCTTCTGGAGGGTGGCTACTTTTGTTCCCCATGGTCCCTGTGTGTGTTGTAAATTAACCACCGCTTCAAGCTCACTCCTGTGATAGGCTACAATCTCAATACAAATTAGTAAACTAAACATAAGATTATAGTGCATTACAGGAGTGGGCTTGGAGCGGTGACTATGGGCACCATGGGGAACAAAAGTTGCCAACCTCCAGAAGGAAGGACAGTGTCAGCATAAATTCAGAGATGATTTGATTTGAGTTAAGTGAATTGAATGCATTTTTAAGATTTAATTCCGAAGTTTAGTGTCACTTTAAGCTAGCTATTTATTTTAGCTAGCTATTTGTTTCTAAGCTAGCTATTTTCAAACGCACCATCTGCCTTCTTCGACTGGTAAATATAAAATATATTTATATGCAAAGAGTTTTTCGTTTTTAGTTCTTAGTTAAAGTAGAACTATGGCCTCCTATTAAAATAAATGGTTGCTGGAATACTTAAAAAGGATTTACACTTACTGTTTTATTTTAGTCCCCCAGCAAAGTCCTAGTGCTAGTGAAGTTGAGCTTTTGTAGCTTCCTGTGGAAACAACGCTGCACCGCTCCTAAATCCAATGCAGCATTGCCACTGTAATGTAGGCTTTGCTTACTTTTACTACAATTGTTTTGTACTTTTTTTCTTCATCAGCGGGACCAGATCAGTTGTGCAGCAGTAAATCACTTCTATTACTACTCTATTTCTGGCTGCGGTCAAAAGAGCGATCTACTGCTGTTGGGAGTGGCTGGTCATAGAGGCATCGGCTCGGCCACATGCTCCATACTTGCAGTGCACACGGAAGTCTTAAAAGATCTGGATAGCCCACTACTCCCACTTTTCCCCAATTGGCACCCCCACCATAAAACCCCCCCAAAAAACAGAATAACTTAATGACCTAATTTTTGGGGAACCCAAATTTAACAAAAATATTCACTTTTCAAGATAGAACAGAGCCCTATTGCAGATTGTGGCACCTTGCCTGCTACTCAGTAATAACTGGAGCCACTCTCAGTTAACACCTCACAACATCTTCCTCTATAAGCCCACTTAGCTGTTAAGTATGGGAAAATCAGATAGAACTTAACACCTAGATATTTGTGTCAGAATTGCTCATGAAATATCATGGCTAGATAAGTGATACAAGGCATACCTTCAAATTACAGTTTCTTAATACTTATATTCCCATTTAAAGGGTTTGAACAACCTAGTGAATAAAAGACTATACTGTATGTACTAGTCTGTGGTGCCATAGGTTTGATCAGTGATACAGGGCCTTGAATTAGGGTACTTTTCTGGCTCTGCCCATCTGTTACTCCATGCACCCTAGGGACAGATGGGGGATGCGCACCACAACCTAGCTGCTGTGAAACATTTTTTTTTGCTACAGCAAGTATTTGCACATATTCTTTATATTTATTGTTTTTTTTGTCTTAAAGAATTGTAGGTAAAAACATAGAAAAACCAAGTACAGTATTTGAAATGCTTACTTGTATTACTTTTTTTTTCCTACCATAAATAATGTTTTATGTACTTGCAATGTGCCTACAGGTGTGAGAATACCCAAACAGTGACTTTAACTAATTGGGTGCAGTCACAGTTCAGTTGACATTTTTCCATCTGGCTATTTCAAGTCAAGTGGTGCCAGAACCACTCATGGATCCCATTGATCACATGTTGGCCTTTCCATCAGGAAATAAACAATATTTGGTCCTTGTATGGCTTCCTTTAGTCTACCGGGGATGCAGACATCACATTTAAGATGGTGGCCGCCAGTGGCAGTCTCAGAGCTTTTGAATGTCTACAGAAGGGAGTCTTTTACAAGTAAATAACATAGTTCTCCTAAGGGTAACGGGAGGACACAAACTAGCGTCCGCCCGGCACCCTAAGCTCAGTATACCGTGAGCTGTAGCTGAAGCCGATCCCGACAATTATGTCTGGATCTGCCCAGCTGCGAGTGACAGGATCGCTGGAGGATCGGAGCGGGGGAATCCAGTCCCTCCCCTGTCACGGCTCTCTGCCGTGACAGGATCGAAAAGTGAGCGAACATCGGTATGTGTTCGCACACTTCCTGATCTACTGAGCCGACCTGTGACAGTTTCATTGTCACAGGTCGGCTAGAACTATGAGGATGAGTGAAAAGCACTCACCTCATAGTTCTCCTTTAGGTCCTTTTCCCCAGAGAATATGCCTACAAGCATAGCTGTGAGGACCTGGGGTCAATTCGACAACCTATGTAGAAGAGTTGCCACTACCATTTGTTTTAGCACCGGGTTTTATACAGAGGTGTTTCTATATCAAGCCTTAACTATTTTTTTTTTGTTTACCTTGTTATCCATAATTACCTCTAAGTAACTAATTTCTCTTCATCTTCTCCTATTCTATTGTAGTAGAATATATTGAAATAAGTTTTTAAAGACACCACCACCAAATTAAATCTTATTTGTCTAAGTAATAAACTGTTGCTGAAGTACTATATCCATAGGTAAAATGTGAAAAAATGTGAAAAGGGTTCCAGAGTTTTATGGGTTGAACCTCAAAAATGGGGTTATAACTCAACTTATTCATTAAAGTAACATGGCCAAGTTAAGAAGTCTGAGTAGAGACATCCTCATATATCAGTATACCTACATCCTAATAGATTTCCTGCCTCTGAATGGTCTCACAGACATATGCCCCCATGTGTTCTGACTGCCCATTTTCCCTCATTCCGGATGTGTTTGTTCCTTTGTATTTCACACTTGTCCAATCTCCTGCTTCTTTGGGAGGACATTTTTCTTTCAAAAATTTGCATTTGACATTGAAGGCACCCTACCGAGGGAAGAGGGAAGACAGGGTTCTTTTCGTACATTTGGCCATCTACTGTAGAATAAAGTGAATGTAAAAAACAAAAACCCAAATCTTTACTGTTTGTCCTGGTGACCATTGCAACCAAGACAGAAAGTAATGGGAAATCCAAAAGTGTACAGTCATACCAGAACAAGAGGAGGGGAAATCTTTTAATGAGGAATCCATGATGATTCCATTGACAACTGTCTAAAAGGGAAATTGCCATCATAGCTACTTTATTATTCAAATGGTTTAAAACACTCACACTGATAATCCAATAAAAGCTTATCTGTCACAACTGAAATTAACACTGTTGGCAAATCAGCACTTGACAGAGATGAGCATAAGTGCACCAGGGAAGGTGGTTTGGCTTTTATGCCAGGGCTGATATTATGCCCTAGTCCTAATTTACAAGATAATCTTGTATTGTAAAATATGCCCATAGTTCATAATATACCATTTTACCAATGCTAGCAAATAAATTGAACCCCTATACACATTTGATTTAAAATGAGACTATTATGTTATGTTGGGAACACTTGCCATGTAATTCCTGACAATTTAAAAAAAGATGCAAAGTGGAATTAATAAATACACTACAGAATTCATAGAAATAGTTGATAAAGTAATTATGGGCTAATACATGGGGGTCTGAGATCATATCCAAATGGTCCATTGTGCCAAAATCATAGATTCAAATACAATAAGATCCCTTTAAGTTTCAAGGCTGCAAATGTTGCTTTCAGAAGGCAGTCATGGGCTATGTTTTAAAAATAACAATGGACAGGGTGTGGTAACTAGGTCCCTTTGATACTTCAAATATGCTTTAATTCTTCAGTCAGCTGATGCACTAATCCCATTAATGAAGCTTTGTTGGTGATGCTTTCTTTGAGTCAGATGCCTGAGTAACATAAACTGAGTATGAAGCACATAAAATGCCTATAAACTGCCTTAATGTCATTCAAGTATCTGTGTATAAAAGAGGTTGCAGTGGTAACAGAGACAATCACTTCTTTTTCTGAAAGCATCAACTTCTATTCTCTCATTTTAGCTGTTCCTGACTGTCAAGAACCATGAGCCACAGCAACATCCACTCATCTTCCAGATCTCTAATTGACCTTGGCCATTGCGGTGGTCATAAAGGTTCCAGCCATATTTCTTCACACCATCATGGAGGCCTGCCTGCAGTCCACCACAAATCCTCAATTTCTCACCATGGTGGTCATTACAAATCACCTAGTGTTCATGGAAAAGTCACTAGGGTCTCCTTTTCCACGCACTCTTCCTCTGGCCATGGACATGGCTTGAGAAGTGGGCATGGAGGCCATGGTCATGGAAGTAACATATCAGTTGCTGGAGGACACCATCAATGGAAGAATGCAGGTTTCCTCAGCATTAATGGGAAGGAGACCATGCAACATCTTAATCAGCGACTGTCAACCTATTTAGAAAAGGTTCATTCTCTGGAACAAGAAAATGCCCAGCTTGAACGAAAGATAACTGAATGGTATGCCAACAATGCCCCCAGCTCATTACCTGACTCCAGCCATTACTTCAGGACTATTCAAGAACTGCAAAACCAGGTAAAATAATTACAGATACAGAAATAATGCAGGGCATCTACTAGAATGTAATCTAATTGGAATATACTGTATATATAATTTTCAGGTTTCTACAGCCAATGTGGACAGTGCCCGTATTATTTTGCAAATAGACAATGCCCAGCTAGCTGCAGATGACTTGAAAAGCAAGTAAGTAACTGAATTTACATTTATGGGGATGGGATTAGAACACTTGTCAAGTTTTTACTGCTGTCGGAGATCCACTGCCGGGATTCTCCTACTCCATGTGTGCTGCTGGTGACTACTGTCACCAAGATAGAACATGATGGGAAAGCTGAAATGTAACAGTGGTCACGTTGAGGTCAGTGTAAATATTATAATGGGAGCATCTTTTCCGGTGACTACTGCCTAAGAGTGTAATTCTCCTTAATTTGTAGAGACTTCCTCTCACTCCGCGTTGCATCTCCGGGACCAAAAGTAAAAGGATATGTCAAAAGGAGACAGTCAGCAAAAAAATAAATTGAAAGGGGTTATTTAACCCTTGCCTATCCTATACAAAATTATATAGGATAGTAATAGGATACTTTAAGAAAGGAAACTGTAGGACACATGCTATTTTTCGCAATTGTCACAAAAAAGCCTCAGGATTAGGGCAGCTTAGTCAACATTGCTAAAACCCAACAAGTTTAAATGTTTTATGTTATGTAAAATTTAGGTTTTTATTGCTATTTCTGTCCCAACTGGGCTTATTTGTTCGCATTACCTGATGAGGAAAGGTTAGAACTTCTGACCATATTTTAAGCTGTTTTTTTGCAATTAGCTTTGAGATCCAGCCTGCAAATTGATTAGTAGATTGCACATATTTTCTCTCTCTATTTTTTTTTTTTCATGTAGTCTGAATGTTTTTTTTATTACATAGATATGAGATGGAACTCAACTTGAGAAACAATGTTGAAGCAGATGTTGCTAGCCTTCGAAAAGCCCTTGAAGATATTAACATGCAAAGACAAGACTTAGAGATACAACTCCGCTGCCTCCAGGAGGAACTTCTTCAACTAAAGAAAAACCATGAAGAGGTAAGAAAAAATCTGCCTACAAAAACAAAAAAATCTGCCTGCAAAAAAAGTGAAATGTTTTCCCTGAACATTAAACAATACTTTATGTACCCTTAGGAGGCAAACTCTCTGAGAGCACAATTGGGTGCAAGAGTCAATGTGGAGTTAGATGCTGCACCATCTGTTGATCTAAACCAAACTTTATCCGAGGTCAGAGACCAATATGAAAACCTTATGGAGAGGAACCTTAAAGAAGTTGAGAGCATTTTCCTTGCAAGAGTAAGTCAAGTATTTCACTAGTACTGTTACTTTGTTAACATTTAACGATAAGTCACATTTTAGTTTGAACTCTACCATAATGAATTTTCAACAACAAACATTTATCTCGTACCTTTCTCCTTTATAATCAAGATGATAGTCCGTATATGGACTTATTTGTTCTCATTTGCCTATCAATTACAGTCTGAAGCTGGTTATTTCCATCTGCTACACAACCCATTTTGTAATTTAATGGTACTAAACATTGCCTATTTTCAAACCACAGCACGCCATGATATGTTGCTGCCACAAAAGTTCAAAACCATTGCAAATGTAACAGCCTATTTGGCCTCTAGTAAATCAACCCCATAAAGTTTTAGGTCAGAAAGCAAGCATTCTGCTGCATGAAATACGGATTTTACTTTGTAGACATGAATTTCCAGTCCTGAGACTTTCCTGCTCCTGTAATTGGTTCAATGGCTTAGCATCTGCACAAAGTGTGACAGCATGCTACAGGGAGACTGTTGCATGGCGTAAAGCATCATTGATGTCATTAGGTTAGTTGAACAGGGACTTTGGTCAGATAACCATCGAGCTATTAGCACAGTGTATCTGATTTCTGATTGTTCTTTGTGATCAGATGTGCTTTTCAGGTTACTCTCATATCACATTTGACCACATGCTTTTGACTATGTTAATTACAGGTGGTGCTTCACCAGGCTTTTGACAGCTATGCTAGGTTACACAGCAGCGGGTGGTCAGAGCTACAACAAGTCTCTGACTTGGAGTCCTTGGCTTGAGCTCTGTGGATGGTTTGGACCAATATCAAAGGGCCATTGGCCCAAGTCGTCCAATCAAAAAAGAGAAACAAAAACAAACATTGACGACATCCATCTAAATGTCTCATCAGTGATGAGCAAGTGAGGGGCAGGTAGGTTCCTCCCTCTCTACTACCTCCCTCCTCCCACACCCCACAGAGACTTACCTGCCACTAACCTCACAGCATGTCCCTGCAACACACTGATACTAGTCTAACATTGTTTGATCTATCTGTAGAGAGCAATCAACCTCCTATATGCAAGAACCTTCACATGTGATATGATTACAATTATTTTTTTAATTAGCTGTAAGCTTTCTAAAATGTTGCCATCCTTCTTATCATAGATTGAAGAGCTGAACAGTGAGATGTCCTCTGGTGATGAACAGCTGCAGACAGTTAGTAATGAGCTCATTGACTTGAAACGTACCGCACAGACTCTGGAGATTGAGCTACAAAGCCAGCTGAGTATGGTAAGTTACATTCTATATACTGTAAGATATTTTACTGTTGAAGTGACTTCTTTCTAAACAATGGACATTAAAGTAAAGACTCTCTCACTGTAGAAATCGGCCCTGGAGTCCACGTTGGCAGAGACAGAAGGAACATTTGGTTCTCAGCTAGACCAGCTACAAACACTTATTGATAATGTGGAGTCCCAGCTTGGCCAGATCCGATCAGACCTGGAACGCCAGAACCACGATTACAAGATTCTCATGGACCAGAAGACCCACCTGGAAATGGAGATCGCTACATACAAACATCTGCTAGATGGGCATGACATCCAGTATGTAAAAACATCTCTTTAATACTGATCTAACAAGTATATATATATTAAAAAAACTGTGTGCAATAAAAAAGGATTGTATTGTGTATAGCCAATAGGTGAGAAAATTATAATTGTATTTCTTTAATATTCCAGCATAGCAACACTCTGCATTTAAGTTGACATCAGTTAAACTATCATTTTTAATCCACTGATAGCTGCACTACCTCAATAAGTAAGCCCAATAGAGTAGTGATACTTCCATGTAAGACTGTCTCTATGTATTGCCAGACCTTTGCTATAGCTATGTGCAATGGAGCCCTGTATAGAAACTATCTCTCTAATCTCCACCTTGAAGGCACGCCTTCTAGTTATATAGAAAGCTAACAGTTTTCATAGACAACATATCAAGGTTCCCAAACTTCATATACATTTATATCCTCCAAATGTATTGTAAGATGCAGTTGCTACCTGAATAATCAATGTGTAGCCAGGCAACTCTGGGTGCCGTGTTCTTCTGGGTCTCATAATGGCTGCAAGAATTGCTATGTCTATACTTACATGCAAGGCCTAGTGAATGGTAACCAGTCTTCTTTCTTCTTACAGTGTCCCACTTCACCATGGTACAGAACATAAGGAAAGTAAGTATGAGATCTCTTTCTGAGGCCTTGAGTTTGAACTGGCTATGACACAAAAGTGATTTTTAACATATAAATAGTGCACACAAGTTTACACATTTGCATTGCAAGCAACCTTATCATTCCAAATTAACTTAAAGCTGAACTCTACTCAGCATGCAGATGTCCCAAATGCAGAAATGAAAGCCTTTCTTTACCTTACCCGTGCTTTCTTTTTTATCACACAAAAGCTAGAATGAATCTCCAAACTTGTCTTTCTACATGCCTTAGGGCAGACGATTCCACTGCTGAGACCACTGCTCTCTTTATTCATGCAGAAAGGTGTCTTGTTACTGCGCTGTTTAGTTCATGCAAGGCAGTGATAGCATCCTTACGTCAGCGCCACCTGTAGTTGGTGGTCTCACAGAACCCTCCTCTTTCCAGGCAGAACTAGCTTAGATTATGAAAGGAATACAACAATATCATGGGGAATAAAACGTAGTGTTTGGTCCACAGAGGTCATTTATTTAAATCAATTTAAAGAGGTTTTACTGTACATAGGGAGAGCTAGGTTGAAGGATCCTGGAGTTTAAAAAGGGGTTTTCCGTTTTCATTGTCACGCCTCTCAACCCATAATTGGCATAATGTACTGGACTGGGGATTATAGGTTTACCTGCAAATCATGTTATAAAGCCTTTCATAATAAATTTGAAGATTAGATTAGTAATAAATAAGATTAAAAATAACCATGAATTCATGGTTTACTGATCTATGAATAATAGATATATAGATCAATGAACCATATATGTATGGTTATCAAAATTATAAATACATTTAATTCTTGAGCACAAGATATTAGTAGGCAATAAACCTCTGTTTACTTGGGTACAACAAGTTGCAGATGCGCAGACCAGTAGGATTAATTGCCAATATGACGCAAGAAATGTCCTCCATTCTATCACCTTTCCAAAGACCGAGCAATGTGCAATTCAGAATTCTAGAGTACATTATGCAGCAGAGTATCACAATGAAATGCAATTTTGAACATATGCCTTATAATTTAGTTTTGTTGTTTAAGAATTTGTATTTTATTACCTCTTATGTGTGACTTTTTTTTTTTTTACCAGAATCACACCACAGCAAGTGCTAACGATTTCCATTAAGAAATACTAACCTCCCCACAGTGAACCTCGTGCTTAACAAAATGTCATGAATTCATCTGGAAAAAATAAAATGTCTCTGTTAAATGTCTTTCCCTGTCCCCTGAATCTGCTTTTCTCTTTAGTCTTGTAGTGTAAAGCATGTTATTAAAGGGTGAGACCATGCAAAATGTATTATCCATTACTGAATGGACTTCAGAGGGTTTGATGACCGAGCAGCATGCTAAAGCCTTTAGGGGGATCCAACTTCTCAATAGCTCAATAGAGGGATCCCAGGCCTCACTGTGTCCATGAAAGATTATACAATGCTTTCTGAGAAGTAAGTTGGGCTGTTCTAATGGACAATCCAGCAGGGTGCCACCTTCTCCAAATCTCTGAAGGAGCAAAGTCACCACCTCTTGGGGAAATTGGCCTGATTCTCCAAACGTTTTACTAAGATGCTGATTGATTAACCATTAAGAGTCCCCACAAAATGTAATAGCAATTTTGGGTTGTGATAACTTTAAATCCAGTGGTAAAGTTTTATTACACATTGATAGCATGACAGTCTTGGAGGCACCATCCCTGGTGTGGCAGCATATGAAGGTCTCAACTCTATTGGCATCAGCTTTGTCATTAGTGATCAACAGTAATTGATTATTAGGATTATTGCCTTTCTTTCACTTTCATTTTTGTTCCCGCTAGTATTATAAGCTACCAAAAAAAGAATAAGCTGATGGTTAAAAGATGGATAGCAAGCATCCTGTTTCTCTGGGCTACGCTGTGTCCACCTGTAATTCATCAGATTTCACTAAAAATGGTTAAAAGAAGAGCTAAAGTAAAATTGTTGTTTGGTCAAGTATTTCCTTTCTTTATAAACACCATACAGTGCACCTGCCAGTTGTTCTAAATGAATGGCATCCAGAATGTCTTTTTTAGCCCCAAGACTTTAACATTCAACTGTTTGGTTTTGTGCGTATTTAAGACCATTGAGTGTTGCATCTGCCTGTGAAATATATAACAGCCATAGGATCAGAATGGATGGTTCAAAGTACTTTGTGACAGATTCAGTTATTTTTCTCCCATCTGGTTAGCAATCTTTTATATGCTTAATAAATTGTTTTTCAAGCAAACCGTGGTTTTGTTTTTTTAGCTCATGGCACAGACATGTACATTGCAATGTATTATCATTAGATGACCTTATACTGTCTACAAGTCATTAAAATATATACAACCCATTAAAGATCTCATACCACATGTGTAAATGTTATAAAAGGATGTTTCTGCTAGAGTTAAATAGACCCTGATGCCAACAAGTGTGGTTGGAGATAAAATCACACAAACTTCAAGTCTTTGAAATATACTTGCTCGAATGAGAGAGTTCTGGAAAGGTTCTGGTTAATATATCACTGTTATTTTAGACCTTAGATGAAAATGAGCGTTTAAATCTTGCAGCGCAAGTGTAGCCCCACTGTGAGGGTTACATTTTATTCTGCATGGCTTTCTTCTTTAAGTCTGCTATGGCTACTGAGATCTCATCCAAGATGGTGGTACCCAGCAGCAGGTCTCTGGGCATTTGGATATCTACCTAACCATTCAGCCATTGAACAAAGCAGGACCATAGGTCAGTGAGATATGCCGGATATTATATAGCAACCTGCTTCCAGCAGCAACTTGCTTTGCAACTCATTTACCAATCTCACAATAGGCTGTATAATCAGATTGTAACTGTATGGACAGCTTTAGCAACTAGTTTTTAGTCTTCTATACACTGTGACATGAGGAATGGGGAAGTCATCGAGGGGCGATATATTTCCCCTCGCTTTCTGTCCTTTGTATAGGACTAGCGGAACCCAGACCGGGTTTTCGGGTTGACTTTGGGTCTGAATAATCCAGCTCGGGTTTTGTGTCTCTCACCTGGATAGTTAATTGCCTAATGGTTGATTATCCAAGTGAGATAAAAGGGGAAGGCTGAAGCATGATGCTCAGGCCTGGGACTCAGACATCCTTCTGAGAGAGCTACACGGCGGATGTGTGTGAGTAAAAGGTTGCGAAAAAGTATGTTTGTTTTGCAAGGTGGCTGAGATAAGCTCACCACCTGGTAGAGAGGAACCTGCCTGTTTAGTCAGAGCCTGGATGGCAAGGATTTCTTTTCTGGTTTATTTTTGTTTTATGGCAACCTTTTAAATAAAACTGACTGCTAGTCAGATTGAAAAAGAACTTTGCTGCCTGGACTACCTTTTTTCCCAGGGAAGGTGATCCCCATTTGAGCTATACCCCCCCACAACACAGACAGTCTGGGGGAAAATGGGTATTACTGATATCTGCGTTTCAAAGATTTTTATTTCAACACAATCTCTAATATTCATGTTTATATTGGCATCATAAAGGATGCAAATACAGTGGACAGAGTGTGTTCAAAAGCATAGATGTTAAAGATGAGAATAGTTAAAGCAATTCAAGGTACAAAGAACATAAGTCGTGTTGCATATTACCTATATGCCCTGATACAGAAACAGTCTACTATCCCTGTGGAAGAAGATATATACAGTGTTGTGCAAACATTTTAGGCACATGTGAAAAAATACTGTAGTATTAACGATGATTTAAAAAAAAAAAAAATTTAATATTTCATTTATCAACCTACAAGGTACATACATAGAAAAAAAGCCACTGAATCAGTCTGGGGTTACAAGAAGAGACAGTAACAACTAAGACCACAAAAGAACTGTGGTTAGTTCCCCCTCATGTTTGGTTCCCCTAGATTTTTGGTTCTCCTACATGTTTGCAAGTGTTAAGTGTTCTTAGGAAAACATCTGCTGTTTACAAGGCCAAGGGGGCACACCAACTACTGATTTAATTTAATAATTTTTCTGTTTAACTTTATAGGTTTTTAATTGAAAAATAAAAACTTGCCATATTTTTTTTAAAGCATTCTCATATTACAGTACCCCTTATTTTTGAAAGCATAATCACTTTACAGCATTTTTTTTAATTTAAGTGGCTAAAACATTTTCACAGTACTATATATCTGGGGTACTTGGATTAGGTTGGCCATATACAGTACCAATAGATTTTTTTTCATTCAGCCTGTGGGATATAATATTCTATGCACACTGTTTAGCATGGATGGAGCTATTGTATTTTGATAGTCAGCCTTACTGGCTGTCAAAATACACAACCGGTGCCTACATCAAATTGGATGCAGATACTGTTTGTCCTACAATTTTCTGCCTGTCTGCTTCCCTTTTTTTAATTTAAGGATATTGAGCAAGAGGGGGTAGACAGGGCAGTCTACTGAGGGAAGTTCATCAAGTGTATGGCCAGCTTTATAGTACCTCCTAACAGTCCTCCCTGCTTAGTCTACTACTAATGTGGTATCATGGTCCTGTTTTTGGAATTTCTTAAAATTATTTAAAGCGTGTACCTTTTTCCTTACACAAGTAAATAGTTAACAAATAATCCTGATGTAAGTATCCTTATATTCAGTACGCCTTGTGTGAGTATTCTATCTCAAGTACAACTTGACACTTTTATTACCATTGCTTCTAACATGTGAATAAAGGTTTTCTGAAAAACCACTTATATTTATAAATAATTTTTTAAATACTTGGTTTTATATCAGTATTCAAATGTTCTACTAATTTTTAAACTCTACTACTAATTTTAGATTGTAAGCACCCACTGGTGGGGTCCTCCTAATTTATCTTTTCTTGAATTGCAATGTAAAAGTAATATCTTTCCTATATTGTAAAGTACTGCACAAACTTTTGTTCAGGTATAAATTCTGAATAATAGTACTAATAATAATAATATGGTGATGCTATTTAACTAAGCGGAAGTACCCCCTTAAGATGCCAGTGCAGCATATGGGTATATATACCACTACCTGAACTCGCTGAATAAGTAAAATACATGGAATATGAGAACTTTTCTTTGCTGTAGTCATAGTTCTTTTATTACAGTCACATTTGGACTTGTAAAATTTCTATTGCCCGCAAAAAAGAGCCCAGTGTGTATAAATCCCTTGTCCCTTGCTATGGTTTGTAGTCAAAAGGTCTACAGATGTCCACTCATGTGCCCAAGAACCTTAAAGATGTGAGATCCTTCCATCTCCAGATTCATGCTGTCTATTGAAGTTCTAATGGTGGACATCTGTCTCCTCTGTTGTACTGATCATCAGTGAAGTTATAACATTTCTTGTGGTACTGACTCCTCTCTATACTTTGATACTACAAATATAGATGGGGATGTAATTTCTGGCAACATTAATGTTACCTAATGCCAGGTAGTGTTATACAGAAAACGTGGTGGACTCTAAAGCTGGCCATACACTGGTAGGTTAGCATGCGAATGCTCGTACAAAAAAATATCATCCGAATATTCAGTACTGCCATTAGGGACTTGATGAATGTTGTTAAAAATGTAGTTTGATTTTAACATTGATTTTGGAATGAATAGGAGTCTCTACAATGAAAACTACATTCACTGTTAGAATTTCATTGGTTTGAGAATTTGTTTTTTATTCTGCTCCTTCAATTTTTTTTTTCATCACTATTGTCTAAATCAGTCCTGGGAATGTTACGGCCTGCGGGCCACATCTGGCCCTTTGGCTGTCCCTGTCCAATTGGCTGGCTAAAAATGGATGTGCCAGCCTCCGAGGCCAGTATATCCACGTGCAGGCTCCCTACTCTGTAGTTGATGACATCAGGTCTCCAACTCCTCTGCAGTCATTGGTTAATAATAAAGTAGTAAACTAAGGCATGTGGGGACAGCAATATGAAGGGGCACCTCTAAAGGGGACATCATCAACACCATAGTTTACTGCATTTTAAAAAAGCGATAAAATAAATATTGACCAGAATTAACTTCAGCCTATTGGTTCGGCCCTCCAACAGTCCCAGTTTTTCATGTGGCCCCTTGAGAAAATGAATTGCCCCCCCTGGTCTAAATCAAACCTTCATTTGACCCCATTAGAAAATCAAACAAACGGTCCAAAAACTATTTTTTTTGAACAAAATTGTATTGTTGTATGACCAGCTTTAGAACTAATATATATTTGGTCCAAGCCAACATACCTATGCACCACATAGCTTTTTAAACCTGAACTATAATAGATTTTGTATTTGTGACTTTTCAGACGCAACACTGATCAAGTCATATTACAGACACATTTACTGCCTTTCCTGAAGAAGCAGTTATTCAAGACTACAAAACGCATCGAGAATTGTATGGGTGACCCTTTCCTATCAATTTGATGTCTGAACAAACGAATATACCAGTCAGATGGCTATTTATATTTACATATAATTGAAGACATATTGATGAAGTGGAAAGGTACCCTATGTGGCACTTTCATGTATATTTCGTTATGTAATTTGCGGTACCATCTGGGTCACATTCCTAGATAATAGAAAAATGTCACCAGCACACCATGAGTTGAAAAAGCAAAATATTTTATTGCCAATAGCTGAATCTCATTGGCAAGCGCTTTCGGGGCCTCGCAGGGTCCCCTTCATTAGGCTTAGAGGCCCCGAAAGCGCTTGCCAATGAGATACAGCTATTGGCAATAAAATATTTTGCTTTTTCAACTTCTGGTGTGCTGGTAACATTTTTCTATTCATGTGTGGCGGTGCCATCCATAGTCATTTCGAGCACCCATCTTCAGCAAGTGGGAATCCCGATAAGGACTGCGGTATGGTTCCTGTTTCTGTACACTCCTAGATAAGTCACCAGGTATAGTGAATTGATGTATCCATGCCTCTTAGTATAACTGCAGTATTTACTTGTGATTTGCTGATTATATTATGTTTTTGGAGTAATAAAATATATATTTTGAGAAAAAGATATGTTGAATAGAACTTTATCTTTTTAGCACCTGAAAAGCCCCATACACAATATTTATGAAAGGTCACATTTAGAACTAATTAACTGTAGATGTCGTGGAGTAATTACCACCATAGCAGCTCATTAGTTGGCTATGGAGATCGGGGCCAGGAGGGCCCATTTAGAGTGAAGCTTCCAGTGCCTTAAACAAATCTGATCTGCTAGCTAGAGAAGGGTAAAACATTTTTGGTTTCATTCACCTGCCCTGGTCAGAAAGGCAAGAATATGTAATTGTACACCAGTATTGCCTGTGATCTTCCTGTAACTGATCTTTTCCCTGTTACTGACTTACATAATGTGTGGAGGTGGCTATTTTAGTAGAGCCAGGATTTTGCTTCTTATGTCAGAGCCTTCAGCAAGGGTAACAGTGAGAATATAATGGAGATATCACCAAATCTCACTGCAAATCTGGTAGAGATTTATTGGGGTTTTTTGCCTCTGGATCAAGTGCGGGTTTAGGTTTCTGAGGATTCAGATTTTTAATAAATTCAAGTTTTTCTATTGGATAAAAGTGATAGACATACGTCTTTTTTTTCTAATATATATACATACACACAACCTACAAACAAGCAAGAGTTCTGGCTCTCACAGACCTGTACCTTCTTCTTTCAGAGGCTCCTCTGTCCTGCACTCATTACCCGTATCAATGGCACCTGTTTGAACTTGTTATCAGTATAAAAGAAACCTGTCCACAACCTCAAACAGTCACACTCCAAACTCCATTATGGTGAAGACCAAAGAGCTGTCGAAGGACACCAGATATATATTGCATTTATATTATAAATATATAGTTCATCCTGTACTAAATTCACTTAGTCAGTAAGGTATTGGTTTACTCACTGTTCATAAAAAGCAGTGTAAAACATTACCTGTATCCTTATTTCTTAGATGTTACCGCAAGTCAAGGCGTAATAGCACTTTCATCTACGAGTTTATACAATTTGCGAGGGTGTGGAAATGTCTCATGTAAAGCATCATAAGAAATATACAATCCCCCCACCTTTCTATAGCACACGTTTACAAACAAACTGTAACAAACAATCTCCAGCTGTTCAGCCCAGGAATTAATTATCAATAAAGCTAAAGAAACACGAGACAGCAGAAGCGCATAAACGTTGCACATATTTCTATAACGCCTCCTATTCTAACTATAAATAGACAAAGCAGAAAGCCTGATACTTTATTCATAGACGGAGATCTAGTAAGTCGTATTTCCATCTATATCACTCTCAATCATCACCATGAGACCTAACATTAAGCACGGTTGCTCTTCTTTTGGAAACCTTAAAGGTGGTCACACAGGTGGTCATTCTACCAAAAAGTTCAGCCATTTGTCAGCAGGTCATCATGGATCTAATCTAGGAACACTCAACCTTTCTCATCGCAGTGGAGCACATATGTCCCATCATCATGGAGGGGCCCATGCCTCTCATGGAGGCTCCCATCTCTCTCACCATGGAGGCTCCCATCTCTCTCACCATGGAGGCTCCCATCTCTCTCATCATGGAGGCTCCCATCTCTCTCATCATGGAAGCTCTCATCATGGAAGTTCCCATCTCTCTCATCTTGGAGGATCCCATTCATCCCATCTTGCAGGAGGATCCCACTTCTCCCACCATGGTGGATCAAATCTGACTAGTCATGGAAATTCTCATTTGTCCCATCATGGAAGCTCCCACCTGACACATTATGGAGGAGGTCCTCATTTAAGTTTCCATGGGGGATCACAACCTTCCCATCATAAATCTCATCTTAGTTCCTCTCACATGTCTCATCATGGAAGCCCTACCAAGATGCATCACGGAAGCTCTCACATGTCCCATCATGGAGGTGGCTTCAAGAATCATGGAGAAAGTCACAATTCCCACCATGGAGGTTCTCATGACGTCCATTGTGGAGGTCATCACAAATCTGGGGGAGCCCACGGTGGATCAAGTTCCAAGTCAGTTTCATTCTCCAAGCATTCTTCTATGAGTCATCAAGGAGGCCATGGTCATGGTTCACACTTTAGTAGCCACAGCAGTTGGAAGAATGATGGTCTGCTGGGCATCAATGAAAAACAAACCATGCAGATGTTGAATGACCGTTTGTCTTCCTATCTCGACAAAGTTAGTGCTCTAGAACAGGAGAATGCCCAGCTGGAAAGAAACATCAGTGAATGGTATGCAAACAATGCTCCCAGTTCCCTGCCTGACTCCAGCCAATACTTCAGGATAATATCAGACCTCCAGAGTCAGGTAAACTCCAAGACTGATTGATTGAGTTTTGTAACCTTTTTTCTTTTATTCACAGACATTTTAAACCGTAATACATTATAGGGAAATAGAACCCCAGATTATTCTAAAAGGATAAATAAAGTAGACTTTAGTTTGCTTATTTATATATGGAAGTGATGTTGTCTTAGGGGAATTTAGGTAAGTTAAGGAAAAATTTCCCTCAGTATCTGCTAAAAATGATTTTAAATGTCTTCTACTTAAAAAAACCAAACCTTTTGAATCCCATTGCCTATACACACACACAAACGTGTTCAGACAGCTCCCCTTTTTGAATTTTTCTTTATGACACTTTATTTACAAGACAGTGGTTTGAATAGGCTTTGATGAATTTAAATTACCAACACACTTGTTACTCTTTGAAGACTCCAAAGTAGTTTTTATTTTCTATCAAGAAACATGATTACGTTGTCTGTCTCTTAGAACGGGACTGCCTAGTTATTTGTTTATTCTGCATTAGAAATGTTGAGAACGGTGAGGAGAACTATACCATATTATGGCCCTAATATGGTTGACACTGTTAGGCAGACTGAAAAAAAATGTAGTAGCAAAAAGTAGGGCAGCGAGTAGAGCTAAGGCTATATAATATTAGGCTGTATCCGTGCTGTAAAGTGCTGCTTGTGGATGCATAGCTGGCCACAGGCATTAAGTAATGGTTACCATGGCTCCACCTAATTTTTCAAAATGAAAACTAAAAACCATTGTATTTTTTAGGATCTGTGATGCAAGGTAGACATGCAGATAGCTTGTGTCTTATGAAAGCCTTACTATGTATTTCAAATACATTGAAAATATACATGAATTTTGATAAATATTTTAGAATTTTGCCCAATTACCACCATTGTAGCCCTTATCTCATATTGGTTGTACCACAGTTGGCTTTATATCATTATTTACAAATTGCAGTGTGTGAGCAATAATATTCAGGAAACTCCTACCACAGATAGGTTTACAATTCCTTCCTCAGAGGAAGGAAATCCATACTTTCTCTAACGTAAGACTCTCCTTAATGTATCTTCCAGATTGCCGCTGCTACTATGGAGAATGCCAGAATAGTCCTGCAGATTGACAATGCCAGACTTACCGCTGATGACTTCCGTGAAAAGTAATACTTTAATTGTAGTATATATCCAACTGTTCATTTAAAACATCTTAATTAGTAGGCCAGTAGCTTATGATGAGAGATGTTCATTGTGTAAAGGAAATGTTGATTATGATTAAGGCTGGGGAAATATAATTTCACAAATTATACAAATGTTTTTATAAACAATGAAAATACTTACAATGTAAAGCGTTCCATGTATAGTGGTTATACACATGTAGAAGAACTGAGATAAAGCATAACCTGTGTTGACCACTTCTCTTCTTTCCGTAGGTCATAGCTGGTTAAATGTACTGTATATCAGAAACATTTATAGGCTACCACAAAAACTAGAAAAAAGTTGACTGGACAAACACTGCAATAGAACTGCTAAAATGCATATCAACTGTATTCATAGTCCACATCTATGAGGACAGTTGATATGCATTTTAGCAGTTCTATTGCAGTGTTTGTCCAGTCAACTTTTTTCTAGTTTTTGTGGTAGCCTATAAATGTTTCTGAACTGAGTAAAATTGCGAATACATTAGAGTTAGAGATCATAATGGCTAAGTCATTAGAAGCTTTGAAAACCTTTCTATTATTATATTATTTGATTGCATGTACAAAATACAAACTAAGAATTACAGGCATGATGGATATTTCAGTAAACAGGGGGCACAGCTGAAAGCAGATCTCCAGAGGGCAATGGGTACATTTTGCTTTACCTAGAGGACCCTGGGCATTGTACAATGGAAACAACTGCCAAAGGGAAATTCACACCCACTGCTGAGATGATAAGGCTGATTTACTAAAGGATTTGAGAATGTTCTCACAATAAATAAACAGGGATTTTCTTTTTACTTAATTGAATCATTGCAGTGAATCTTCACACATTTGTTTGTGTGGACATTCTCAAATCCTTTATTAAATCAACCTCATTGTTGCTTTGTAAAGGAACATTTGCTCTTGCTTGAAGGCTCTCTAACAGGACTATTCACCAAAGGGTGAAGAGTTTGGAGAAGGCAGGAGAAGTGAACAATCTAGTACAACATAGCTGAACTGGAAAGGGAGCTGAATTGGAGAATTTTTCCAAATCCTCTATTTTGGCATAGATTATTCACTTCTCCTGCCTTCTCCAAACTCTTCACCCTTTTGTGAATAACCCTGTAAATCTTTAGGGCTTGTTCACACGAGCGTCTGGATTCATGCCATGGCCATAAACAATGCTGATGCATTGAAAATGCTTATTTTTTTCCAACTATATTGCAATGTCATAAAATTACATGCATTTCATATGTATTCACTGTAGCACATTGCCACAAGGGTATAGTGATTCACAACATCCTAGGATGAAAGAATACTGCATTTGCTACTCTTTTTCAGCTTAAACTGAACAGGATTCAGGGCAATTTACCTTGTCTATGCGTTGGGCAAGGCTTCCCAATACAGCCCAAAGCATATGTGACATATGACATAAATCAGTGCATACACCTCTGTTTTAGACTGTGGAAACTATTCTATCAGTCTTAGTAAATTTTTCTTCTTCCCTTTGTCAAGGTATGAGATGGAACTGAGTATCAGCAATAACACCGAAGCTGACATCAATGCTCTGCGCAGAGTCTTAGAAGGACTCAACCGTGACAACTGTGACCTGGAAATGCAAGTTCAGAACCTCCAGGAAGAACTGCAGGAAATGAAGAGGAATCATGAGGAGGTAGTGTTTATTACTAGCAAAGTAGAAATCTAAATAATTGGGGCTGCTGCATGTAGTAACACAATCCCTGCCTGCTGTTGTCACCATTACTTAGATGGCAAGCATTCTATTAGTTGAAATGGAACTACATTTAAAGTAGAATAAAAAGTGATCAGGTAGAGTTTTATGGCAGAAGATAATCTGTATGTCTCTTTTGCCATAAAAACCCTTTCTTCTATACATATTTATTAATTTATGTCAAGCCAGAGGGTTTTCACTGATATTGGGTGCTCTGTTAGAAGGATTTAGCCTGACTTACATTTGCCATATACATAAAGATTTGTTCAGCCTAGTGGGATGGACAAATCTCTCCAGCCAGCTATTGTACTGTGACAGCCGGCACCCACAGCTGTCAGAACACCTGACCAGTGGGTGCAGCTGATTGGTTGAAGTCACCAACTTCTTTTCAACTGGATTCTTCAATTTTATAATCAAAGTTTATCAAGGCAGGTGGTGTTGGCAGGGCAACCCTCAGCTCAAAGTTGGAACTGTGTATGCTAAGCTATTGTCATGTTGACAATGGCTTCACAAGGCAGAAAGTAAGGAAAACACTGGAACAGGGACACAGACAGAAATACAAATCTGACAGGGATTCTAGCCTTTCAATATTCTACTAAAGATGGGAAATGAGGGAAAATCTCTCTAACGGAGCCCTGGATAGCAGTAAACAGCTGATTTTGGTTCCTAATCCTTCTCCTCTCTATTTAAAACTAAGATTTTTTTTTTTTCCTGATCAGTTTAATTATACACTGACCGTCATGCAGGTACGGTCCATTGTACAGATGCCTAGGAGTAAGAGCCAACTGCTGGGATGATGTAACCTCTGTGTACATGTGGAGGAATTATGTCATCTGTAGCAAATCAATGGCTGAGGAATGGTAGAAAAGATGGCAGAACCAAAAGGGAAGCAATGATCTTGCATCACTAAAGCAAAGAACACTGAAAGTCTTCCATAAAGTACAAGTATGCTGTATAAACCTGGACACTATGGCAAGGGCTGTGGGCACACCTAGTGGATCCAGTTCCACTTTAAATAAAGTGGCTTCCATACATAGCCACTACAATTTATGGTTTTATTGGAATACAAGATTTCCATCGCAAAGGGATGCTACAGATAATCACGAAGAATTGTAGCTTTGCCTCTGTGTTACCACACTGAGAGACCATGGAGAAATACATCTTCAGATTACATCTACCATATTTATCCATTGTAACACATCCATTCTTTTTCCTTTAGGAAGCAAATTGTCTCCGTGCTCAGCTGGGAGCCAGAGTTAATGTAGAACTCAATGCTGCCCCATCCATTGACCTTAATAGAGCTTTGACTGAAATTCGTGACGAATATGAAAACCTGATGGAAAGAAACCTAAGCGATGTAGAGGATATGTTCAGGCAAAGGGTAATGTATTGTGTATATATATATATATATATATATATATATATATATATAGTTTAAATTTGTGGCTATACAATGGCTGTTGATTATTCCAGTAGCTTAGCTCCCCGATCTTCAAAATCATATTGCTAAAAATGTTATAAGCCATGCAAACACAAAATATTATAATTCCAGGTATATGGCAAAATAATCACCATCCTCTTCAAAATCAATTTTTAAGATGTTTCTATACATTGAACTATGTGATTTAATCCGTATAGGTATAACTCTCGGTATGTACAGTATTGTATATCACAACAATATATAAGACAGTTCATATGTCTTCCAAGCTCTCCTGACAATAGCAGAAAAAAATTAAAGAAATCCAATATATTTTTGATAATATTATATAATGCAAATTGAATTCACACTTTTTATTATTATATAAGATTTATATAGCGCCAACAGTTTGCGCAGCACTTTACAATAAAAGGAAGACATTACAATCAAAATACAATTCAAGACAGGATGGTAAGGAGGGCCCTGCCCATGAGGGCTTACACTTTAAATGGGAGGGGCAAGTGATACATGAGGGGGTAGCTGTGTGGGAATAAATTGTATGAGATGGATTATGGAACTTATGGAACATTTCAAATAAATTGATTCCATGGTTAAAGTAGAAGATCTACTCTTCTTATTTGTGTTCTGATTTTTGAGCCTCCAGTCCAGTGTTTCTTAAACTATGGGTGGGGATCCAAAGTTGGTCGTGGATATGTTTATGATGGGTCCCCGCATAACTGTGTAATAAGCATAGTTATCAAGTGCAAAATCTGTGGTGAGTGATCTAAGATCTAAGCAACCTATAAATAATGTAGTTAATCACAGTGACAAGTTTGCTTCTGATGGATGAAAACATAGTAAACATTCTCAATCGTGACACCACCACCCTTCTCAAAACCTGTTAAACTAAAAGATTAAATATGCTTGACAGCCCACACACATATGGGGGACATGTACAAGGCAGGGGGTGGAGGGAATTACACAGGTAAGGTTGTAAGGTAAAGATAGCCCGTTGCACTAGTTGTCTAGACAATCTGTTAATTCTGCTTATTTTTTTGCTTTTAGAGTGAAGAATTAAACCGTCAAGTAACGTCTGGTTCTGAGCAACTTCAGTCTGTGCAAACAGAGGTGATTGAGCTTAATCGCACCATACAGACCCTTGAAATCGAACTACAGAGCCAGATGAGCATGGTAAGATCATAAAGTCAATATTTATCAAATGTTCCTTAAGTCTGATTTTAATGTTATGAATTATGTAATAGACTACAGCCCTGGAAAGCACCTTGGCAGAGACACAAGCTACCTACAATTCTCAAATCGCTCAGTTACAAGCTATGATCAATAATGTTGAGTGCCAGCTGACCCAAATCAGATCTGATCTGGAACGTCAGAACTATGAATATAAGATCCTCATGGACCAAAAGACTCACCTGGAGATGGAAATTGCTACTTATAAACGCCTTCTGGACGGACATAACATCCAGTAAGTTCATGCCAATTTTGTTTAGTTGGATCTCACATTATTGCTTATACAGATTGGAGTACCCACCACCATGTTGATCCTCTGCATGTGGAAGCTTCGAATGATAACACAATCACGGGGAACAACCAGTGAATAGGGAAATAGAATCTTTGGAAAACATTGGGAAAATATAACGAAGACCCTAGGTCTTCTCAAAAGTTCAAAAAGGGATGCAATAGCTTGGACCGTTCCAGTTTTAGGTAACACTACAGACCTGTACCTACCTGCCACAAATACTGCAGATTTGTTTCTTCTTGTGTGTCATATACAATATATGTTATTTGAACACATACATAATGGACTTATACTTACTAAAAAAAAGCCAACCTATGCTAAATTTGCTTCATAAATATATTCCTGTTTACACAATTGAAACTCAAATGAGCTTTTCGGACATTCATAGTTACATAGTTAGTCAGGTTGAAAAAAGACCATCATGTTCAACCAATAATCAATCCAGTTATGCATTTCCATTTATACTCTTTATAAATGGAAATACATAATGTAAAATTTAAAGGTTGCCTAATCAAAAGTAATAGAATGTGGGAAATGAGATATGATCATATATTTTATTTTGTACTGTGGCAGTATACAATAAAGCATGACGCTCATCTTTATGTGTGAAGAGTAGAGCAGATGGCTTGGAAAAAATAAGCTCATCCAAAGTTTATAAAATGCCTAGGTATATAATCATTGGTTATTTCAAACCCAAATTTTCATACATACAGTATCTTCAAAATATGACAATTTTACCAATACTATTACATCCATTTATCCATCAATGCTTCACACTGAATTAGCAACACTTTGGTTAAATATTGAAATAATACCATTGTAACTTACATGTTTTTTTAAAACAGTTAACTGATTTTCTTTTTTGTTTTGTAGCGTCTCAGACTATGGCATGTCAAGCGGAAAACATGGTAAGCTGATATATCTATGGTACAAAATTGGTGGTGATTTTTGCTTAAAAAAACCCTGCTACCACCTAGTACTAAAGGCATGCAGAGAATCTCTCATAGGATCAGATTGTTAACTTTTAGCTTTAAGTGCAGATCTTATGAGAGTAGTCTTAAAAAGGAAAACATTTTACATCTTCTCTATACATACAGTTATAACAGCAGGTAGTACCACCAGCGCAACCAGTGACAGAACAGACATTGTAGCGCATATGCTCATGTGCCTGGGATTAACACATGCTCCTAAAACTGCCCAAAGTTGGTTTAAAGCAAAAATAATTTCACTGCATCAAAGCTATCTACCACCACAAATTAAATTTTTAGAAGCCAATTTTTTTTTTTTTTTAGAATGACTAAGATGATACCATTGATTTAGGTGTGTTGGTTGAATGGATTAAAATAAAACATTACCTGAGCCGTACATGATCATGCCTTGGATTGTGGTGATCAGGCGATCGATCCCCCCCATCTATATGTATCTATATATTTTTTCTTTACTTTCTCTCTATGTCCTTTTCCCAGTCCCAAATACCTAATCCTGACTCTGATATCCTATACTCCCTTACCTGACCCATACTCACCCTTACCTTTTCTCTATTTTCCTCACTTACATTTCCATGATCCCACCTTGTCTTCTTGCATCCCCTGCAAAATAAATCCTTACGACACCGCTGATCATAATGTCAGAGAATGCATGGTTTCGGAAAACTATTAGAGAGGACAACCCATACTATACCCAAAACACAGACTAATCCTTATTAGATTTATTGAGATTATTATTTCTCATTGTCTTTGACAAATGAAACTCACTTGATAGCTGACCTCTAATTGCGGTTTTATCACCTTTCTGTGTTTTAAAGTTGAAAACAGATTCTTATCTTTAAACAGAGAAAACGGAGAAATACTTTTCTGTAACATTTTGGGGCTCTTATACAATTATTAAATACAAACTCCCATTATTTTATATTGTCATGTACCCTTTCCTTGTACGCCTGACACATTGTACCTGTTTGCCATTTATTTAAAAAGACCCAATAGAGTCTCTAACCACTTTTAGGAGGAACCAAACACAGATAAAGCACTCAGGTTGCAGCTGTCACTTCTTATAAAGATATGGCCAATTACAAACTGCCATGTCAAATTTTATCAAGTGCAGATATGGTGAGAAAGGAGTGACCCTATGAATTGGAGACCCAGCCAAAGCTAAGTTATAATATATTTTGAGATTTCCTCTCATGTTCTGTCCCATTGACATTGGTTATCAGGACAAATGGAAAGAAAACATCTCCCCATTGGTGACACATACAGCACTAAAAACCTGACAGCAGTTCCAGCCCTTCGCTATTCTAGCCCAAACTAAAAAAAGTATTGCCTTGCATTCTACATTAAATTACAGGGTGGAGGGTGACAGAGGAAGATGATCATACTTCAGCTTCCACTTATCAAATGCTACTCATAGACAAAACTAGTGCAAAGTAATAGAAGCAGTTCTATGCTCAAGCAAACAAAATAGCTAAAGAAAATTTTATAATTCATGATGATATTAACATTTTTTAATGTGTGGCTCTAAATCATCTCTATATTTTCATCATTTTCAGGTTCTCACCACACAGTGGCTAATCACACCACTGAGCATCACCATGAATCCAAATGTTAACATGTACATGAAGACCTTAGAAGATGCAAAAACTGAAAAAAGGAAAATGCTCATTTCCTATATGTAATATCTGTCTTGTTTCCTTTACATTATTATTCAATGGAGGCATGTAGAAAGTGATTCATACAATGGTTATAGGGGACCTAAACATTTAGCAATAACTCATCTCTTCCTAGGAATATATTCTGCTGATTCTAGACATAGTTTTAATATCACAATGTGAGTCTTTCCATGGACAAACAGTATTCACTTGTAAACACTTCTAGTTAAATAACAGGTGTACTGCTATTTAAACTTGTATGAGCTTCCACCTTCCTTAAAAGGCCCACACAAACAGTGTAGACCTGCTCTCCATTGTCCCTCCAGGCAATGTTTACATCCTTCATCTAAGCACCTCTATTGGAGATGAATGGGAAAGCTGTCTAGCTATGCAAGAGTCGAGCTGCACTGCATCTGAGGTCTGTGTGGGGCTTATACTACAATTGGGGGAAGCCATTCACAGTTTTATGCAAAAAGATATGTGCTCACTCTAAATATAAAAACAATTATTGGGATTCCGCCAAAAAGCTTTCAATTGATATGTAGATTTGAAGACCCTGTCCTGGATCCCATGGGGAGACCTGTCACATTGGTGGAGCTCTGACCCTTTTTGGCATGATTCCAGTTAATAACTGAATTTGTAGACCCTGTTCTGGATCAAGCGTGGGATCCTGTCACATTGGTGAAGTTCTGAACATTTTTGGCATGATTCCAGTTGATAACTGATTTTGTAGACCCTGTTGTGAATCACATGTGGGTTCCTGTCACATTGGCGGAGCTCTGCCCACAATCCATGTGATATTTGCCATAACAATTATTATTTTTTAGCCATGTGACCATTGTAATACAGTTTCAGCTGTATGTTAGCATGCACAAATTGTCAAGATGGTAATTATTAAAGCAGCAGAAAATTGCAGCAGTAGTAACTAGGACTCATTATCTTTGCTGCTACTTGTAGCAGCAAGGAAATGCCACCCCAAGCTCCTATCATTGCTGACTCCTCCAGTCCTTACATGGACAGTGCTGGAGGTAATTCAGGATTGATAGGAGCGGACATGGAGTGGAATGGAGACAGGAGGTCATTGTGCACCAGGAAGTGTGGTGTGAACCTCATGTCTGCCTTCCCTGGAAAGGTGCCCCCTATGATGAATTTTTCATCCGGCCTTAAGGTTGAAATACCCCTGACATTAAGAAGCTATAATGTAACCTAATATCCCGAAAACCATTACAATGTATGTGATTACTGATGCCTGTTGACTGTTGAGTCAAGTATGTGCGTCACAAATGATGTTGGCTCTTGGACTGTGTTGTCGAACTTTATTGTATTTATTCTCTTTTTTTTCACAATATATATCTCTAAATAAACTCTGACTTTTGGAAATGCAGATACATCTGATGTGAATATTCTTACTATAAGCTTATTAGCTTAGAAACTTATTTAAAGCTGAACTAAAGTCAAATGATTAAATACATAAATACAATATATACTGTATGTAAAGAAGCTGTTTGACCAGCCTGGATATTTTTTTTTCTGTCCCTCCATCTCTGGAATTTAGGAAGCTCTGCCACACAACATGGCCCTGTCTGACAGAGCAGAAGACCTACTTTTATTTTCTGCTGTTCAGTAACACGTACAGGTCTTGGGCCTCTCCCAGCCTGTGATTGGACCTCCTCTTCTTACCTACTGCCTGCCAATAGCTACAGGTCTCCACCCACCTTTTCTTATATCCCCATGCAGCAACACCAGTGAGTGGCAGGGAGAGGTTGCCAGGCTACCTTAAGGCTGGACCCCAACTCAAAAGGCTTCTATGCGCCTACAGTAGAACTATGACCTCCCATTGAAAAAATATGTGCTACAGCCGGTATATCTAGTGCATCTGCACTTACAGTTTTATCTTGGTCCTCCTGCAAAATCCTACAAATACCTGATGAAACTGCCAGTGAAGTCTCCATAATGCATCTTCCTGTGATGGGGTGGCAACAATGCTGCACTGTTCCTAAATTTAGAAAAGAGTTGTCACTCATGTAGGATGTGCCTGTTGTACTTCAGGGGGAAGGGAAGATGTTACAGAGGGCATGGCTGTCAGCATTGTCACTATTCATTAACAAGCCGGTAGCTTGTTAGAGGCTTGTGAGCCACATAGTTATTGGATTTGGGATGTTTCTAGGCTGACATATAGGAGCTTTTAGCTGAATACAGAGCAGCATTTATTAATGGCGTTTAAATCTGTGTGAAGTTCTTATTTAAAGCCTGAAGGCTAATTTGGAATTTGGCAAAGTGTAACAAACAAAGTCAATACCCAAACATTGAAAGTCTGACAGAAGTTTTAGTCATTCTCTACACTAGCCAAAAGGAAAGACAGTTTTAGCTTTGGACAACTAGACAACTATCATTTTCTTCAGAAGGCCTGCAATGGCAGCCCCCATAATTACTTTTTGAAAGTGCAACTCAAAAGAATAATCACATTTTTACCTATCTTTTCTAGGCCCAACTTTTTTTCCCCAGGATTAGAGATGTTCAGATACCAAGATACTTTTCCAGCTCCAAGACTAGACTAGTCAAAATTCATACGGAACTCGTGGGATTTGTACATCTCTGTTTTAATGTGTGATTTTTAAAATTTTTATTAATATATATATTAGGGATGCACCAATACCATTTTTGCAAGTACAACTACTGATACATTTTTGTTTATTGACATTTTCAAAAACAATACAGACTAATTATTTCGGGACAGTGGTGGAGCGCCAGAGCCATGTCCCAGCTGCAACCACTGCAACCCTGGTTGTTCTCATGAAAATGCCAAGTATCGGCACTGGTATCTGAACATCCCTACAAAGGATTATTGTGGTGATTTAAGTCGGATTTTAGTATAAGTTTCTGTAACTGCATATAAATCAAATATGCAATAAATCAAATCTATCTGTAATGGAATCCCTAGCATTATCCTTGGGTTTACAACTGTAGGATTTTTTTCTATGAGATACTTACTCGGGTACTATGAAGGGAATTTATCAAAACCGAAGCAGACAGAATCTGGAGCAGCTGTGTATGGCAACCAATCAGCTTCTCTCTTTCATTTTCAAAGCTTAACTGAACAAACTGAAGAGAGAAGCTTATTGGTTGCCCTGGGCAATTGCTCTAGGTTCTGTCTGCTCCAGTTTTGATAAATTCTCCTCTATATGTCTAATAGGATGCCAGAGGTTCTGTTTTTCGTATGTCAAAACTAGGACCAAGCATGTAAAAGAACCTTATGCTTAGCACTCATTTAAAAACATTTCAGCAAATACATTCAATCTCAGTATCTAGAGAATAAAGTATACACATAATTGATTTCATGCAAATTGTCATTATTTGAATTACACAATGTTTATGGTAGTTATATGGGCTGCAGCCCAATGGGGTTCCATTATAAAAGTTTTGCCCAGCATACAGCTAGGTGGATGAAATTCACACAGAACTAGTGCCCCTAGATGGCACCGACGAGCCATCTGCTCCCATTATAGCCCTCTAGCACAAGTGTTTTGTTTTGCTTAATATTCTTTTTAAATAAGGTTCTCATTCTTTTTACACCAGTTATAACAGTAAATATTCTCTGTTATGGAAGTAAAATTGGATAAATCAATAATGGAAGAGCATCTTAGTGTCCTTGTCAACTATGGATGCACCGATACTAGTAACATTATCGGTGCCGATGCTAAGTATTTGAGCGAGTACTCGTACTCATACTTGCCCAAATGCCTCGATGCCTAGCCCATTACCTGAGCTTCCGGTATCAGAAAGCCGGGCAGCTGGGAAGCCGGCTCCATGCTCCCTCGTCACTTGGTGATGAGGGAGCATGGAAACGGCTTCCTGGCCAATCAGGAAGCCAGCGTCGTGTAATGACTCGTAACCTAGCTTCCTGATTGGTCAGGAAGCTGGCCAATCGGAAGACGGACGGCAAGTCATGACATGCCCCCCAGCTTTCTGATTGGCCAGAAAGCCGGCTTCATGAGGGAGCATCAAGCCGGCTTCCCGGCCAATCAGGAACCTGGGCGGCGTGTATTGGTTGGTTGTAATTTGGTTGCATTCGAATTTTCAAATGAAAAAATAACGGATCCAAATGTATCCAAATTTTTCAATAACGAAAATGTTAAATGCATCCGAGTTTTTTTCTAAATGTCCTTTTGAATTGATTTGTTTTTAAACATTAAAATAAATAGAGCATGCACTCCCCTTCCCAATTCATATCAGACCCTTTAGAACTAGTAGGAATTGTAGGGGGGCCCCAACGCCCCCCACCCCAAAATGCGTGGGGTGCCCCTAAAATCCTTTAGCAGAACCTTGACCTGAGCAGCAGCCTGGCAGCTCAGGAAACAGATGAGCGTGCACCCCCTTGCACCATACCAGGCCACATGCCCTCAAGCATTGGGAGGGTGCTTTTCCCCTAGAAAAGCACCTTGTCCCTGTAGAATGTGCTTTGCTTTAGGTGCCTTGATTTAGTTACAGACAACTGAATCCTAAATAGTGTTGGGTTTATTTACAAATAGACACACACAGTTGTGGGCAGTAAATACGAGCAGGGGGTTTGGACTGTCTCGGGGGATGATGACTCTCGGGCATATCTTTAAATATCAGTGTCCCTGATGGGTTTGATGACCCTCCCTGGGTTTGATGACCCTCATTTGCAAGAAACACCTTTATATGAAATCTTTTACCCCTACTCATTCACCAAGTAGACACTCAAATTTTAAACAAACACACAACACCTTACACAAAGTCTTTTATTAAAAAAAAAAAAACTTCCATCGATGTAATCCACAGGTCAAGCATGTCGTCCAGCGATGTAGAGTGTATAGTGGCGAGTTGCTTCACCTTTACCAGCTGCCTTTCCCATAGGGCAATATATGCCTACCGTTACTTGGATTCCCCCAGGACTTAGACTATACACTCTGGTCATAAATGTTGCAGATGGCCCCCAGAAGCAAAGGAGTAGTACTGACTACAAAAACACTTGGTGGCTTCCACTGATGTCACAGGTACCAGCAGCTCTTTTACTCCATGGAGACCCATGAAGCATCTTCTGGCTGTAGGTTGGGAACCGAGATGATAGGCATCCCTTGACATTCCTTGCCTACAGCAGTTTGGGTGGGGGGCTTGGCAGAAGTAATTTGGCTACAGGCACGTTGCGTCATACATTTAGCTCTGAAGTAGGAAGAAAGGATGATAACTGACAACGCTAGGACAGATCCACTTCCATGCCTAGCATGGTCAGTTAGAAACAGGAATGTTTTATCTGTGATGGACAGAATCACCAGGTGTTTGCTGAGTATTAAAGCTCTTAGTGACATTGCAGTTTGCACCAGGCTTAATAATGGACAATGCAAGGTAGTCCCCAACTTTGGTTTTAAAATGTTGCATACACTTACAAATGTAATTGCCCGTGTAGATGGAACGAATGGCTCCCTAGCAATAGCTGCACATGAGTAGAGGGGCACATGTGGATGTAAATAATGATAGATATAACATTTATTTTTGAGATAAGATTGCTTTCTATTGGTTGGCCACCTTCGGAAGTTTCTTACTACATTGACGTACACATTTCAAATTACAATATTTTTTTTCAAATTCAGCTCAGCTGTAAGATGATTGATTGTAAATTTTGAAATGTATTGTGGAATTAGATTTAGTTTTGTCCTGAAAAACTAGACAATAATTTAATATACGGTGCACCACCGCTTCCGATTATAAAAATTGTCTAGACAACAGTGTATTTTATAAGAATATTTTACCACCAAGCTTATGTAATTTACTGTCTGACAGAGCTACACTTCTGGTTGAAATGTTTAGGTTATTTGTTTCCTAGGCTACTGAAGGTATAAATACGCGTAGTGAAGAAAAATGATTGATGTGCGTTTATTTTATTTTTATTTCCTGTCATATGAAATTATGATTTTTTAATGAGCATCAGACCTTATGTTTACATATAGAAATATCACTTTTAAATCTCCATTACTGTGTTCCTCCCTGTTATATGAAAATATAAACTATAGTTCAACTCACCTAGGAGGAATAAGACATTGAAATACCATAAACTATTTAAAAATTGAAGACTTTGAAGTACCTTATACATACCTAAAATATTTCTTACCTTTTAGATTTTTCTATGGTGAAGGCTTTTGTGCAGATTCCAGGCTATTCTGAGCAGTTTGAAAATGAAAGTAGAGGGAAAGATAGAAGCATTGTATATTAATGAGAAGAAGCTCAATCTTTCCCTCTACTTTCATTTTCAAACTGCTCAGAATAGCCTGGAATCTGCACAAAAGCCTTCACCATAGAAAAATCTAAAAGGTAAGAAATATTTTAGGTATGTTTTAGGTACTTCAAAGTCTGCCTGTGCTTAAATGACTTAGAAGCATTGTATATTAATGAGAAGAAGCTCAAAGTCATTTAAGCACAGGCAGACTTTGAAGTACCTTATACATACCTAAAATATTTCTTACCTTTTAGATTTTTCTATGGTGAAGGCTTTTGTGCAGATTCCAGGCTATTCTGAGCAGTTTGAAAATGAAAGTAGAGGGACAGATTGAGCTTCTTCTCATTAATATACAATGCTTCTAAGTCGTTTAAGCACTGTCTGTCCTAAACAAAAGTGTTAATCTATTTTATAACTGATATTGAATATTGATAACTGATATTGATATTGTCAGCACAATACAGACCGGGTTAACTAGCAAAAACATGACTTCTTACAGCCCCATCCCTAACATTACATGGGGTAAGGGGGGAACTGGGTAACATTTTTAAGTAAGTAAAATACACTTAAAAACAATCACAAAACATCACTAGCCACACCCTGGTTGGATCACAATCTGTTCATGAACTGTTCCCCATAAATTATTAAGTGAGCAGACTAGATCAGAGAACATGATAACACATTTTGCAATACAAGTGCTCACTTGCCTGCTCTAGTGTGCCATAGCAGTTGAACCTTCTGCAGAAAAACAAGACAATGTTTTTATTTTTTTGCCATCTACTCTGAACATGGTAATTGTCACCAGTTCAACTTCTAAAAAGCTGAACTGACAAAAATGTGGTTTACCATTGCCCTTTATTCTGACTCCGATTGTTATATTAGTGATTTATCCCTTGCTGAGACCTCTATGTCTGACCTGAATAAGCAGATTTAAGCACCGGGGACAATCCATACCGTGGATCCTTATCAGATAGCTGAACTCACCAAATACCTTTTTAACCACAAAGCTCTTTATTAAATGCAGCAGGTTACAGCAGACAACAGGATGTAGCAGATGATAGAATTATGTTATTTGCAGGTCAAAGATGGTATTGTTTCCCCCATGTGAGCATATTACATGTGGCCATGATATAGGCAGCCATGTCACCAGAACGACTACTTCTTGGACCAGAAGGAGGAAATACATCATAAATGGGAGGGAATAAAGAAAAACATGGTGCAATAACCAAAATGACCAGCTACTGGCAATATGCTAGTAATGCTTAAGGAAATCAACTATATACATTCTCACTTCACATTAACCTCTTGCCGTCCGCCCGTAGTAAAAAAACGGACGGAATATTAACCATGACTATGCATTGTGTCATGCTTTTATTCCATTGTGTAGCAGTACACCCTAATTAACTTTTTATAACACTTTCATCTGCATCCCTTTACAGAGGAAAGTGGGATGTGTTGGACCTCATCAAGTAACAGGTTTCTATATGATCTTCTATTGCAAAATGAAATAACAAGCTAAAAGTCCCTTGAGCTGCCACAAAAGAAGAGACAACCTTCTTAAAGTTCAATCATTCATGTTTAGTGTAAAAATGTGCATACCTTTTATACTTGCTTTCTTACAGGACCAAAGAAAACATGTACAGAAGACACTGGGACTAATAATTCTATAATGTTATTGTCCTACACACTAAACAGAGCCAGTTTTATTGTGTATATCAAGGCAAATTGTCTTTTTGTTGTTTTGGCTATAGTGGGAAGAGTCTTGCATCCCTGCCAAATTGTAACTGCTATCCAGAGTTCTGCTAGAAAGGTTTTCCTTCTTTCTGTACTTCTGAAAACAGTTTTACCACACAGGAATTGTGGAGAGTCGTCAGCAGAGATAAAGAAAGAAAATAATTGTCTGGGGTACTAGACTTCTCTCAGTCTGCTAAACCAACAGTTTTTTTTTTTATCCTGAGTTGCTATTGCAAAGTCCCTCTCACTTCCTGGCTGTTTATCTCTCCAATGGAGATTCAGATAGAAATAAAACCACATCAGGGGTTCTAATTCTTCCCTATTCTACCCAAAACAAATATTTTATTACAGTAAAATATTTACTATTTGTTTAGATTTTCTCTACTTTTTTTGTCTACACTAGTTGATCTTGATTCCTAGGAAGATTTAAAAAAAATGGAATTGGATGCTAATAAAATTCCTATAAAGATTACTCAACTTTCTCCGACGCTTGCTGAGCAAGTTATAAAAAAGATCCCACGAGCACAAAAGCTTTTGTGTTTTATTCATAGGCTATGACTTGTCTGGATTCACTCATTCAATCGCCATGAACCACAGAGAGAAATACAGATATTCTTTAGCGAGATCCTACAAGAATATATCTCGTATGGGTTCTCCTGTTCTTCAGATGTCAAGCCGCCCACACCATGGATGTCTTACCAGATTCAGTCATGGAGGATGCTCTAAAAGTACTGGACAATCACAATTTTTTTATTATGGAGAGCTCCATGAGTCCCATCACAGAAGATCTTATATGTACGATAAAGTAGATTCCAAAGCATTTGGTCATGGAAGCTCCAAGGCTTTTCTGCATAGTGGTCACCATGCAACTTCATATGGATGTAAAGCTCTCCAAGATACTAAGAATTTACCTGTGAGCCATGGCTATAATGTACATTGCCATAATACTTATTTGAGAAACTCCAGGGAGTACGATAAGTGTAAAAATCATAGCATTTTTGACTTCAATCAAAAAAAGACCATGATACACTTAAATGAAAGGCTGTCTTCCTATTTGGAGAAAGTTCATTCTCTGGAGCAGGATAAAGAAAGATTTGAGAAGAAGATTGCAAAATGGTATGAAAACAATGCTCCTGGCATGCCTGCAGACCTTAGCAAGTACTTCAAGACAATTCAGGAGCTCCAGAATCAGGTACAGTGTAAGCATATAGTACTTTTATATATTATTCAGAACAAATATTATACAATATTTTGTACATTAAATAGTTATTGTGCAGATCAACAGTTTGGCAAATGGTTTATGTAAAACAATTATTGTTACAGTTTTACCTCTAGGGGCCTCATTGCCATTAATTGTCGTCAAAGCAATGTGATGGCGATTCTGACTGGAATGTACCATCTTAAAAAAAAGGGTGTTAACATCATCAAACTGTAATTTCTGTTTGTTTAACAAGTCTAACTCATGGAAGATCCCTCCTATGCTCCTCAAAAGTGTCTCATATGTACAGTTTATATTTGGGTCCTCCTTTGGCTTCTACTCCCCAGGAAGGACCTCTCTGTGAATTTGTGCTAACCAAAAGGTCACAAAGGATCTTTACTGGAAGCCAAAAACTAACAAAAGGGCCCGAATGTTAAATGCTCAGGCAGAGAACTTAGGAAGAATGCGAGGACAATCCCTCATTAGACAGACTTCTTGAAAATGTAATCTTTAAATATAACATTTCATGTGAAGACCATCCAAAGATGGTACAACCCTGCAAATGCCACTATCACTTATATTAAACTGATGATCTTGCTTAAGAATAAGCCTCGTACAGGCAAAAATACATGAAAAAACTGCATCTGTTCTTTATATAGTGGCATCATCTCCCATGGCACTAAACAACATAAGTGATACAAACAAACAAACAAAAGTAATAAGGATTATACACAATACATAAATGTGTTTAAACCTTGTCAAGTGATAGGAATGGGTTCCCTGTCTGCACAACATTGCAATTTAAAGGGGTAGTTGGTACTAAAAAGGGTATACAAACCAGAAACAGAAAACCGAAAGGGCGCAACACTAGGTAGGCTGACTGTCCGGGTCGGAAGATCCAGGGAAGGTGACAGGGAACCACGATCCACAACCTTCTCGAGCTTGAAAAAGAGGTATCACTCCTCGAAACGCGTTGCTCACTGCCCTTCCATCCCGCTACTACCCTCTTCCCATCCCAGACCCGACTGACAGCCGACAACGGCTCCCGCACACTGCCCCAGTCTGCGCTGACAGTGACCGAGCATCACGATCCACAGCCGCGGCCACAGCTGTTCAGCCTGCTTCTGTCAACGCCGATTCTCTCCCACACTACTTAGCCCCTGGACTCACACAGCGGGCCACGGACTGAGTCCCCATTCTTTTGGTTTCTCTCCCCCCACTTTCCCCCTCGTCCACAGCCTCCTCTCCCCGTGTGGATGCACATCTTCCGGCACACCAGTTCCAGATAGACACCACAGATGACCTGATCCTCCACACCGGCCGTCCATCCTCTGGTCCCATGATTTAAAATGTAAGTGCTCATCCTTTTGTTTCCTCAGCTAGTCATTGTTTTTTTGCCCTTTGCATCCATTGTCACATGATTTTCACTGTCACCTTCCCTGGGTCTTCCGACCCGGACAGTCAGCCTACCTAGTGTTGCGCCCTTTCGGTTTTCTGTTTCTGGTTTGCATATCCACAGGCACTCCTCCTGGGTTTCAGGGCTGCACACTATTTAGGGTCACACATTTTTCCCCCTCAATATCATTACAAGAGCGCTGTTTGTACGATTTGTGTTTTTGACTAAAAAGGGTATACTGATTTAGCAGGTTGTATATACTGTATAATGTGACAGGGTGTGTCTTGACCGACATAGGTGGAGTTGCTATTGAAATTGTGACAAAATTGAGTTCTCTAGGTCAAATTATATGGTTCCATTAACAGCTAAATTTTAAGGGAGAACGTGAAAGTTTCAGGGATTGGAGAGTACCAAACATAATTTGGGAGATCCAGAAGGGGAAATGCTTATAAGGAGTCTTAAAGAAGAAAGTGTGAGAAACTAACAAGAATGGAGTGTTGAAGGTCAAGATAGATATCTGCACTTGGAGGGGCAAAATGGGGGAAAACTCTATAGGTTATGAGTTTAAATTGTATTATCTAGGTAATTGGCAAGTAGCAGAAATGCTGACAGAGACAGAGGCACTTTAAAAGAAGGGAGGTAGATGAGTTGAGCATCAGAGTTGGGTGCATTTTTGTGGTATCATTCTATTAACTGGTATGTCACAGGGTAGAACATTAAAATATTCAAGCCAGTAAAAGTTTAGTTGTTTTTTAATGAAAGAAAAATGAAATGGTTGGTAAAAAAACCCATATCTTTATTTGTGATGTAGATAGGCAGAAGCCTATATTGATTCCCATTTGTTGTAACTGCCAGCATGTGTGTGCTTGTCATGTGTGTCAACATCTGTAATGTGACAATGTGTGTGCCAGAGCACAATGAAAACCAGACAAGCAAAAGGTGCTAGTTAAAATATTTATTAAGAACAGTGTCCACAGGAGTGAGTAGAGTCTTAAACCGGAACAAGCCATAGTCAGGAGCCGGAGTGGGAAGTCATCCAAGCCAGGTCAGGAACACAGAATCAGGAGCCAGAGTGGGTAGTCATCCGAGCCAGGTCAGGAACAAGCCAGTCAGGAGCCAGAGTGGGTAGTCGTCCGAGCCAGGTCAGGAACACAGAGATCAGCGTTGTCAGGAACAAGCCAGTCAGGAGCCAGGTCAGGAACACAGAGATCAGCATTGTCTTGAACAAGCCAAGAAATCTGTGTCATCAGGAACAAGCCATAAGCAGGAGCCAGGAAATCAGTGTCATCAGGCAGGAGCCTGAGGAGACCATCAGCCAGGATCAGGTCATATGCACTAGCAGGAAGACCACAAGGTCAGACTGGACTGAGTGGTATATATATATATATATATAGCCCGGGAGTAGTGAGCAACGTTACAAAGTCTGCTTGAGCAAGGAAGGAACAGGTGAGTGAAATGGCAGCCAAGCCAGCATTCTGCAAACCAGTAAAGTCAGGGTGGAACTCTGACAGTGTGTTAACATCTGTAATGAGCTCTGTGCTATTTGAAATTAATAGCTCCCACGTTGCTTTTTTTTCTTGTTGGGGATTCCACCATCTGAATCATGGAATTGTCCTGCAATAACGTCAAGAAGTGAAAAGTCTTTCTTAATTGGGCAGTTCCATTTGCCTAATCAATATTAAGATCGTTGAAATCCCCCATAAAAATAACCTCGCCCTTTTTTCAAGCCATTTCTGTCTATGAAAAGAGCCAATTTTTTTCATCATCCTTTATTTTAGGGACTCTATAACATATTACCACAGTCAATTTACTATTTGATGCACTCACATTAAGCTCCAGACACTATGGGGGAATTTATCAAAACTAGAGCAGACAAAATCTGGAGCAGATTTGCACTGCAACCAATCAGCATCTCTGTCTCATTTTCAAATCTTACCTGAGCGAACTGAAGAGAGATGCTGATTGGATGCCATGGGCAGCTGCTCCAGATTTTGTATGCTCCAGTTTTGAAAAATTCCCTCCAATGACTCCATCACTACTCACACTAGTTACGTCATCTCTCATATTCACGGTCAGATTGCTCTTGACATATATGCAAACCCTATGCACTCTTCTTCTAATCCTATCCCTCCAAAACAGAGTGCACCTCTTTATATTTTTATTTTGTAAAGTGCTGCAGAAACTGTTGGCACTATATAAATCCTGTATTATAATAATAATAACAACAACAACAACAACAACAACAACAACAACCTATGTGAGCTATCCAACCCGGATTCTGATACTCCTACCAAGTCCAAATACTCCTCAAATAACAGCTCCAGCTCTTCCATTCTCCTTTACAGACTTTGTCCATTTGTGAACATACATTTTCATTTTGTATTAGTGTTTAATAATGTTTTTTTGCTGCTCACTTTTGAATTACAGTCTGATTCAGTAACACTATATTGGACAGATAATGTAAATTATTTTCTGTCTACTTTGCGTCCTGCTTACCCCTCTATTGCACCTATCTCTACCCAGAAACCTTATACAGAACAGATATGGTTACTTTGAAAGCACCTGCAATTTGATCGATTGAACTTGATGGAATTGTGTCTTTTTTCAACTTGGCTAACTATGTAACTATGGTAATCTCGAGTTATTATTTTGCTTTAACATTTGACTGTTGATTGGAAAATGTGCATTAACGGCATGATTCTTAAATTCTTATGTCTTACAGATCTCTACAGTTTTTACAAACAATGTGGGTATTATCAGGAATATTGACAATGCTAGGATGGCTGTTGATGAATACAATAACAAGTAAGTTGATGCTATAAAGGTAGTAAATGAAAAGCAAACCAAAAGAGAATATTAAAATGAATTTGGAATTTCAATATACAGACTCTATAATTAGGGTCAAGATTAAAGGGAAAGAATAACGATAAGCAGATCGGTCTGCTGAAACCAGGATTCCCCCCAAATCCAGCCAATTTTCAGCGAGCTGTGATGTTCATCGTGTATGACTGATGTGTAGAGAAAATTAATTATTGGCACACGGGTTTTTACCAGTTCACCTCTGCTTTAGAAAAACATTTAAATTGAGGGTTTTGTGTAATAAACGTTGGTAGGGCCCCACTGCGTCCATGCAACTGCTTTAAAAAAAAATAATTGTCCAGTACAGCTGTATACTTTACAGATGTGCCTTCCACTTTCTTTGCTTTGAGATTTTAGCTGTCAAAGTCATGTGACAAAGCCTTCCTCCTATCACAGAGTATTCTCTGCAGTATTATGCAGAGAACACTCAAAAGGCCATGCAGATTCTACACCATGGGCTGCAGTTTTTGAATGACGTGCAGAAGTAGCGTGGAATAAACACTATGGTGTATTGCAAGTAGTGGTGTACTGTCCTTGTATATTACAATACCCTCTATTGGCCATTTTCATGCTAAACAGAGAACATTGAGTGTGGGTATGAGACTCAGATAATGATGGCTTGCAGTGGCTTGGCAGAAGTGAACTTACCATCTTGTCTTGAATTGTATTGTGATTGTAATGTCTTCCTTATATTGTAAAGCGAGACATAAATTGTTGTCGCTATATAAATCCTGTATTATAATAATAATAAGTGGTAGGAGGTCCAATGGACCACTTTACTAGTTCGCTTCGATGCTGACAGATATTAGGTTGCTGTGACTGGATCACTAGAACAGCAAATCTGGATACATTTACTCATCAGTAATAAAGATACCGATATAGTTTGGCCTTTTACACCCCCAGGCATAGTATCCGATTTCTTATTAACTAAGAGATTTATTGACCCAGTGGTAATTCAACTGACTGAATTCAACTAAAAACTATAATGAAAGTTTTGGGTATGTTTAAAGCATCCTTCTTTCTAATGTTGGCTTATAAAGACCTGTTTTTATTTATTAAAGGTATGAGGTGGAGCTAATTTTGAAAACCAGTATTGATGCTGATGTGAATTGGCTGCATGCTGTTTTGGACGGGTTTAATGACCAGTCAGTTAAACTGGATTCTGAGGCTGACAAACTTCAGCAAGAGATGTTGAAGATAAGGAGGGACAGTGAGCAGGTGATGTATGAAATACACTTGTAGACTACTTGACACAACCATGTAAACCAAGTATACAACTGTCATGTGCATGGTGATGCATTGTCTTTTGATTAATAACTTGCCACCTTCTCTAATGATGTAGGACATAAACTTTTTGACATCTCAACTTGGGACCAGAGTCAGTGTGGAGGTAGAAGTTTCTGCATCTGCTGATCTCAATAATGCATTATCTGGTATTCGAGAAGAATATGAGGAACTAATGGAAAAGAACCTGAGGAAAATTGAAAACCTTTTTCTGCAAAGGGTAAATGCTTATTCTTAAGTCTTAAAATGCTATAACAAAAAAAAATGTTTTCAGTAAAAATATATTTTGACCAATAAACCTTCTGATGGAAAACAAAATTATTTAGATCTCATTTGCATTAATGGTGATGCTGAAGTTGAATTCTTTAGTGTGTCTGAACCATGGGTTTCTAAGCAAATGTTGCTTTTTATATCTACCAATTGTCATGAATAATATGCCTCAATAAGAAGCTTCTCTGTCACAATGAGCACAAACTTCCTGCACTTTTTCCATTTCACCAGCATTGCCAACAGGTTACATACTTACAATAAACTTCACTGAGGAGGAAAAGATAAATAAAATGTTTAAGTAAGAAACTCATGAATGTAACATTTGCAAAATAATTCTATATAATGTTTTAGTGGAGGGGATTAAAAAAAAAAAGAAATACATAAATAAATAAAAAAAAAATATATATATATATGTATATATACACACTCCAAGTATAGGAACTAGGGATGCACCAATACCAATTACCAAGTATTTGGGCAAGTAAAAAAACGGAACTTCCGGTTAGAGCGAGATCTCCTCCCTCTGACCGGCAGCGTTGCAAGGGAAGTGAAGCCGGTGTTCTTTCGATAATCTGGGCCTACAGATGGCGATGCCGGTATTCGGTATCGGCAAGTACTGGAAAAAAAAATGATATTTGAACTCAATACCAAAAATGCGGTATCAGTGCATCCCTAGTAGGAACGTTTTTGGTTGCTAATGTTCACCCCCACTTTTGAGGATCTTTTTTAGATAACAATATTCTAACATGGCGAATTCCTGCCTAATTTTTTTTTTTCAATCAAGCATTATAAGGGGCAGAACTGTCATCACTTTGTAACAGAGTGCATGTGTCATAACTAGGGATGCATCGATACAGTTTTTTGGTATCGAGTACCGATATTTTTTGGTTTGTAATCGCTGATACCGAATACCGATACCGGCATCTGTGGACCCAGATTATCAGGAAGCTGGGTGGAGGGTCATGACCCACCACCCGGCTTGCTGATTGCCTGGGAAGCCAGTGTTCTATCAAAAGAACACTGGCTTCACTTCCCTCACGACACTGCTCGGCAGCCTGGCTTCCTCTTACATCACGACCCACCGCCTTGCTTCCTTATTGGTCAGGAAGAATCAGGAAGCCACGAGGCGGGTAATGACGTGCCACCTGGTTTCCATATTGGTCAGAAAGCCAGACTGCCTAGCAACAAGTGACCAATAAGGAAGCAAGGCGGTGGGTCGTGATGTAAGAGGAAGCCAGGCTGCCGAGCAGTGTCGTGAGGGAAGTGAAGCCAGTGTTCTTTTGATAGAACACTGGCTTCCCAGGCAATCCCAAGGCAATTCCTAACCAATCACGAAGCCGGGAAGCAGGTTATGACCCGCCACTCTGCTTCCTGATTGGCCAGGAAGCTGGCTCCATGCTCCCTCGCGACACTGCTGGTCAGAGGGAGATCTCCCTCTAACCAGAAGTTTTGGTATCAGGGTACGTATCTGAGCATACGAGTATGAGTACTCGCCCAAATACTCGGGATCTGCACTGATACCGATACTAGTATCAGTATCGGTGCATCCCTAGTCATAACCACATGAAGCTGCAACACGCTTTATGATGACTCATATGCCAAAGACTATTTGGTACCCTATAGATATATTAAAGACAAAGCTCAAGAAGGCAGAGTGAGAAGTAGCCCAATCTACAGCCTCTCACAGGACATAGTTTAGTGTAAATAGGGTCAACACTCAGAGTGGCAGTTAAGTGATTTGCAGGAAATGGATATGGCTTCATGCCATAGAGAAGCCTGGGGAAATCTAAGGCTCCTTATCCACTCAGAAGTGCTTTCACAGTAAGTGTATAAGATGTGATTCAATTTTTATACCTAGTGATCCTGGTAGCTTCTATTTTTTACAGTTCGATTACACATGACTTTCCCTTTTTGGCTTTGAAAGTCTATAAGCAACCTCACTTCTCTGAACAACTGTTTTGTGCACCTGCATTGCAAGTGCACCCGTACATGAAAAGTTGCTGAGAGAAGCCAGGTGGATCGTAGGCTTCGAAACCCAGAAAGGTAAAGCTAGCCCTACGTTCAAGCTATTGGTGGCCCTGTTGGCACCACCAGGCTTACCACACTTTGTTTACTAAATCAAACGAGCCAGATGGAAAATTGGCAGTGGAAAATTGTCTGCCAAACAGTGACTGCATCTAATAAGATTAGCTTGGATGGGGGAAACCAGTGATTTATCTAGCCATGTATGGCTAGCTTAAATATTGGGAAATTCCACACACCTACTAGGACTTTGTGAAACAGAAAAGGGAATGTAATGGGAGGAATTAATTATATTTTAATTTTGGACTTCTGTTTATTGCTGAATTGCCTTTTCTGTTATATAGTTTACTAGCTTTGCCTGTAGCTTAGATGTGGCTTTTGTCCCTTGCAGAGTGAGAAGTTAAATCAAAAAGTGACCTCTGGCTCCGAGCAGTTGCAGTCAGCTCATACTGAACTAATTGATGTAAAACATTCTCTGCAAACCTTGGAAATCGAACTGCAACGTGAACAATACATGGTAGGGCACATTTTCTATTTATATGCCAGTACACATGGTTCAATGCATCTGATGAAGTAATATAGGAAGTTTGTCATTCATGGGGCTATGCTGATATGCAATATTAAAATAATACCAGAAAGCTACCTGCTACAGGGAGTGCCCCATGGGGATATTCTGTACATCCAACTACTTCATACTATACATCACCTGTCCACACTGGGCATCCCTTTTATTATTACTATTGTATTACCATAATGTGACAATATGGATATCATGTACATTATACTATTGAATGTATAATCTCATAACATTATACATCCATGTGCCTACCTCATTTACTGTTTAACATTTTTATACCTGTATCAGAAGGTATATTCTGGGCATCATCTCTTGTATCCCTTTAAAATTCTCAATAATATGTAATTGTGTTAAAACAATATTTTAAAAAAAAATCTATTTATGCAAAAATTGTATTCTTCTTTAAAAGAAATGTGGTTCCAATTACATACTAATTGCCACATTAGCTGTGCCAAGTTGTGAAATATGGCTAATATACTGTAGTTACTTCTTGTATTAATTATAAATCTCATGGTTGTTGTATTTTAGATATCAACTCTGGAGGAAACTTTAGCAGAGAAACAGGCTTATTATGTCTCAGAGCTTGCTCAGCTACAGGGAGTGATCAATAGTGTGGAAAGCCAATTGGATCAGATTCGAACTGAGCTGGAAAGCCAGATTGAGGAGTACCAACTTCTCATGGACAAGAAAACCCATTTGGAACAGGAGATTAGTACATACCAATATCTAATGGATGGACATGGCATCAAGTAAGTAGTTTGCAGAAAACTTATTCTAAGCCAAGCAATTTAAACAGAACATAGAATAAAAATATGCACAAGGCTATCTCCAGACAAAATGATCAGTATGTCCAAAGATATAAGCAGCATAGCTTTCCTGTAAATGTAGATCTCAGGCCTGCTAAGTTGCACTTCTTGAGAATCTGTTAGGGCTGGAATAATGGGCCAGGTGTGGAACCCCTTGGCAGGGACGAATTATGTCCCAAAAGTGCAGTACAAAAGTATAATCCAATCGGGTAGTCAGGTCCAGTTCCGGGTTGTGGCGGGCAGCAGGAATCGTAGTCGAAGGGTCAAGCAAAAGGGTCGGTAGTCGGGAAGTCAGATCAAACAACAGGTTCACAGGAGGGAGCTGGGTGTTCACCATGAGGTAGAATAACTCAGCAATGAGTCAAGGCTCTGACTAGCTTTAAATACACAGGGAACCCAGGACCTCCCCCTGGTTGCCAGGGCAACCAGGAAGCTTGAAGTCCTCCCCCAGCATGAGTAGCACCTGTGGCTTGAAATGGCGCAGGCACACTACGCGAATTGCGCACTGGCCACACCAGCGCCAGATGCCCTGCCAGGGGGAGGAGGAGGAGCTACCTGCGCCCGATGCCTGCGAACCTGATGAGGAACGGCCCCCCTGGGTCCCTGGCAGAATCCCCATTGGTCATAAAAAGCACTTATAGCATTAATGAACCAATAAGTACGTTTTGGAGCCAAGTGGAGGAGGGTCCAACCTTGAATTTGCCATGTCTCGAGAAAGCAAAGTAATTACCCTGCAAATTCTAACCTAGCTGATGGACACTGCAAGAGTCAAGTGCTCATTTTCGTCTAGCGATGAAAATGAAAAAGATATACTCACCTGAGCCTCGCAGCTGGCTGGCTCCTAGACTAGTTTCTGCAGCCTGTCTCATCCTCCGCTACAGCGATGGAATTTCCTCAGAGTCCGCACGTCCTATACACTGTATAGGACATGATGACTCTCAGCACTTTAGACAGCCGCTACTAAGGGGGAGAGAGACAAAACTTAAACACCTTTGCTGGCCCCATTTCTAGGTGTGGATGACTAGTAAACCAGCCAGCACTGCCAATGTACCCCAGCCAACCAGTCCTGGCTGGGACCCTCTTGCTGATGTCATCATTGTAGACTGCTCTTCAGGATCGTTAATTTTCGTTAAATTCGGACATTGGGATGCATCCAAAATTCCGACTTCAAACAGCATGCGAATGTGAAAGAATCTAAATGTTCCTTTAACAAAAATTTGGATCCATCCGAATTTCATTCAAAACGAAACTAAACTGGACATGTCACTGTTCTCTGTCCATTCAAATGTTTTTTTGGCTGTTGCATTACAGGCACGGTTATGTAACTCTCTGTTGCGGAACTATTCTAAACGGAAATTTGGAAGGATACAAAATACGAATAACAAACTGAATCGAATTTCGGATCTGAAAAACAAAGAAATAAAAATCTTAATCAAACCGAAACTAAAATTTTTGTTTTGTGGGGTTACATGTCTACTAAGGACTCTTTCCCCTTCCACATACAGTATGTGCTTCACCCCTTCACTTGGCCATTCATGTGAAGAAAGATAGTCACATGTTCCTTCATACCCAGACATAATGGACATTTCACAACGTCCTGTGTTTTATATGTGGCATCCAGTATTCAGTAATGACTCAAAGTGCTTGATTTTACTGACAGAGTAGTAAATTTTTAGTTTTCAAAGTGAATTTTCACTTTGCAAAAAATACTCAATCATGTGCGAGGAAAATTTAAAAAAAATGAATTTTTGCTTGGATTGAAAAGTAACATTGCCAAGAGACCAAGTTCTACTCCTTTAGACAACTAAACCCTAGCGAGTCGATTATTGAATACCAGTGTGCACAAGGTTCTTGACCTATCAACTGGATACATAATACACTATAGTATACTGTGTGGTATGTAATAATGGTAATAATTTTAACATTTTGAATTTGCAGTTTAATTGGACAACCTCCCTTCAGAGAACACATTGGTGAGTATGTAAGAGTGACATAGCAAAAACAGTCAGTCAGTAGTATGTTTCTCCATTTGTATTCATGCTCCTTTCACCTACAATGTTAGGAGAGCTTCTACAGACACCCAGCATGAAGGTATAACTTGTAAAAGCCCTAATAAATACATTTTGGTAGAAATATTTAAATTAAATATGATTAGCTGTTTGCCCGGAGGTCGGCGTTAAAGCTAAGTTGAGTAGTAGGTCAGACTTTAGCACGGTTGCATTTAGTATTGGCTACCATTAGTAGTTTGTTGATTAAATATACCTATTGCTTTGATACATACATGATTGGTATACACAAGCATGCATTCATTTTAGGCATGAGTTTGTGTGGACCTGGTAGGTTAGTGTCAGGGAGGAGGAGCGTATTGCAGCCAGTGATGCTCACAGTTGGGATTTAAAGGGTTTCTAAACCCTCCATTTTTTTCATATATCTACTGCTAACAAGTAGTAGATACTGTATATATAAAAAAAAAAAGCGCTTTAAAAGTGGTTTAAACTTACCTCTGTCTTCGCCGCGCGCTCCTGTCCGAAAATTTAGAGAATGCTTGGGCGGCCGCAAAGCATCTTGGGGGGGGGGCGCATGCGCAGTTCGGATTTTCGGCCGGGGGACGAGGAGAGATGCAAGGTAAGTCTAGGGACGCATGCACCCGCATGCAGACACCGTGGGACAGGAAGTGCCAGCAAGGACAGAGGAGTCAGCGCTGGATCGGAGACCCGCAGCAGCGCTGGAGAGAAGGCTGAAAAGGACAGGAAAGAAGAGGAAGATTGCATTAAGAGACATCATTTAAGGTAAGTGCTTTAATTAACATTTGGGGGAGGGAAAACGTTTTTGACTTTAATGTCACTTTAAGCATCTGCTTTTTAAACAGCATAATTAAAAAAATTATGTAATAGTTGGGGGTGCACCGATACCCATACTAGTATTGGTGCCGAGTATTTGGGCAAGTACTTATACTTGCCCAAATGCTCCAATACCTACCCCGATACCTGAGCTTCCAGTATCAGGAAGCCGGGCAGCATCATTGGTGATGAGGGAACATGGGGCTGGCTTCCCGGCCAATCAGGAAGTCGGGCAGCGTGTAATGACTTGCTGCCCGGCTTCCTGGTTGGTTGGGTAGCTGGCCAAAAAGCAAGCTCCATGCTTTCACGTCACCTAGTGACGAGAAGCATGGAGAGGGCTTCCCTCGTGACGAGGGAGCATGGAGCCGGCTTCCTAGCCAATCAGGAAGCTGGGTGCCGCGTCATTACATGGCGCCCGGCTTCCTGATTGGCCAGAAAGCTGGCTCCATGCTTTTTCATCACTTAGTGACGAGAAGCATGGAGACGACTTCCCTGCTAATCAGGAAGCCGGGTAGCGAGTCTTTAGACGCTGCCCGACTTCCTGGCTAATTAGGAAGCCAGGTGGTGAGTCATTACATGCCACCTGGCTTCCTTAACGGGACTTCCGGTATTGGTATTCGGTATCGGCAGAGTACCGGAAAAAAAATATCAGGACTCGTACTCAATACCGAAAAAACGGTACCGGTGCATCCCTAGTAATAGTTTATACTTTCTGTTTTGCAGAACAAAGTTCCAATGATGAACAGAAGGACAACGAAACTGTAATGAAAAATCCAGAAGACTAACATGACAAATCTTATCAGTGGATTCATCATTCATTTAACAACATCAATTCATATTCAGACATATACAAAATAAAAACAGGCACGACAAATTTCCTCTTCAGTATCCTATCCTATCTTTATTTTTCTGAAAGATGGTACATAGTATGTGGAGTTTGTTGTAGGGGACTTGAATGATCTATTTAGTGGTTAAGGAACCATGTTCCTACTTGCTCAGTTCAGGACAGGTAATGGAGCCAAAAATGTATTTGGTCCAGGTCAGAGCTGTGACTTTTAGAAAAAGAAAAGTGAAGGCTTTGTACATTGCAACCCAACAGCTTGCTTTAATTTTTCAACTACACTAAAAAATTACAGCTGCAATGAGAATACCTGCTTCACTTCTACCTATCTATATTTTAATGGGACAGTCTTGACCTCTGGCTCCTAGAAAGGTTTAATAGGAATGGCTTTAATCAAATAGGGAAGGTTTGGGGAAAGTGTGGGTGGATCAGAGCGAGTTTTGAAATGCTATCTAGTCTGTGTGGATGAACAAGCACAATGGAATTCCTCAGCAATAAGCAAATAGACCAGGTCCATTTTAAGCTGCAAGAGCTCCCTGGGGCTATGATAAAGTAGTTGGCCAATCATTATTCTAAATTAAGTTTATATCCCATAACATAAATGTGGCAGGTTTCTCAAGAGAAAAATGTATCTAACAAATGTAGAGCTCAGCTCTGTTAAACATGCTGGCTAGGTTCTTATATGGGATCTAAAGAGCCTCTGTAACTTTGCCCATTCAGGGCTAAGTGACAGGATCTCTTGAAAGAAGAAACCTCCATCCAGTGATACTTACCTTCAAAGTTCTAATCCTGTTACATGTTGAATACTGTTAAGTTAATGTGTGCCTCCCCTCCCTCACTTGACCATGTTTGAGCCTGTCAATTGGCCACTAGGCCCCATATCTGCATGCCATATGCTTCTCCATATTCAGTAGTAACAGATTCTTAATGAGGGATCTGAGTAAGCAACAGTAAACAACATAATTGAGCATCAGTGGGCGGGGCGTTCTTCTTTGAAGAGAACCTAACACTTTTCCCTGACTGGGGAAATTGACAGATTCTCTTTAAAGGCAGATGTGACTTTTATACAATTGATTAAAACAAATCTTATATGAGTCATGCATAGATCTTGTATTTGTAATGTCTATAGCTAATTGACATTGTAAAAAAAAATATTTTTGGTGATTGGCTGCTTGGGCAATCAATGCTGTTGGAAGAAAGGCAGAGAGACCTTAGCAATGTGGGGAAGTAAGTCTAAGCTGCTGTGCTGCTGGAATCATAGTAAACTTTTGCTTTGTCCTGCATGGGAATAGTACAGGTTCACTTTAATGTTAAGGCCCTAACCCAGGCCTTATTTCATATGAAAACACGTTGACTAAGTCAATATGAATAACCTGTAGTGATTTAGGCTATCCCTTACCCATTTCGTTAAGGTGCTCCCAACTCTGTTGTAACTGGTACTAGCTCCCTTACTATTCCCCTTACTTAAAATGGCCTTGAGATGGTTGCTATTCATGTTCATGACTTCTAGATAGGACTATAAATGTGCACTGCACGTTGCCTGGTCATACCACTGCCCACTTCCTTCTGCTCATTGGCTCAGCTGTCCTAAAGTTACAATTAGGCATAAGAGTCAACTTACTGCAAATCCATAGGATACATTTGGAAATCAATCAAAGGCAAACTTGTAACAAACTTGTAATTAGCAAATTTGATCATTAACTGAGTTAGCTTGCATCCAACACCAGGACGGAAACTACCCAATGCTAAGGATCGTCTCTCACCTCAACACGACAGTGCTCTGGCAATTGGCTACTCGGGCATTGGGGGAGGCAGGGGGCACCTTTATACCCAAAAGTACAGAGCTTTTCTTATGTTCTAACAGGCACTTCCAGGTGTGCCCAACAGGGCCTGGGGGAAGAACAGTGGTCAGTCAGGTAGAGGAATCTCAAAGGAAGTCTATGGCACATCTGGAAGTTTTGTTGATGCCACACAAAAAAGCAGAGACGCTTAGTCTGCAAGGGGAGCGTGAATTCACAGCACTAAGGAGGCTTTATTAAGTGTTCATTGACTGTATGTAAGTGATGTGCCTGTAATGTTTAATGGCTGGTGTTCTTTTTTTTAAGGATGTCAAAACGGCTGAGCTCATTCTGTCTAGGTGAGAACCTGTGATTGTCATAAACAGCCCATAAAAGGCAGGTTTTTAAACATGGCAAAAGGAATCTTCAGCCTGTTTTTATAATCACATCAGCTAATTGCATGCAACTACTAGAATCATGTCCTAGCAATTTCAGAGACAAGAAAAAGAATGTTTGAAAGGTGTTTTCTGATCTGTATGATGTATTGAAGTCAGACAATAGTGCTCCTTTTGCAATTGTTAATTGTACATTTAGGGTTGTATTTATAAACAATTTGCAGATCCATAAGCCCTGAGAAATTGCATGTACATTCCTTCTGTGCAAATGAAGGCAAAAATAAATGCTATTAGTATATCTTATTTCCAAGTGGAATGTGATTTAATGTAAATACCACATTATGACCACTAGATGGAGCAGAGGAGAATAAATAGAACTAGTTTGCTTCTTTTAATCCCCATCTGCATCTAGTGGCCATAATGTGGTATTTACATTAAATTGCATTCGACCTGAAAGAAAATATACTGATAACATTAATTTTTGCCTCCATTTGCATAGAAGGAATGTACATGCAATGTCATAGGGCAACTTGCTTATAAATAGACCCCACATTATTTCTCTCTTGCACACTTTCTGAATGCAATTATCTTCCTCACGCTCTGATGCCGAAATGCATAAGCTATAATAAAGAACTAATTTTCTCTCCTCTAAACTGGTGTGTTTTATTATGGAATAATACAACATATAATGGTGTTAGAGTCCCTGTCAGTCTCTAAAAAAAAAAGATTGTCTGCAATAGAAGAGCTGTTATACTCAATGCCAATGTCTCCTATCTTCCCTCTGTTCTAGCGCTGCAGCTGCATTTCTGGAAATGCTGGATGTCTGACAGGTTACCTTTAAGAAAAGGGAAGCTATAGTTCTGTAGTGTTTTCCTTTAGCACACATTGTGCTATTGTTCTACAATAATACAAGGCAGACCTCAGACCAGAACCAATACACGGCAGACCTCAGAATAGGACCAATGTACAGCAGACCATAGACCAGAACCAATACACAGCAGACTTTATACCGGAACTAATACACGTAGACCACAGAATAAAACCAATGAATTGAAGACCTCAGGCCAGAACCAATTCATGGCAGACCTCAGACTGGGCAGTTAGAATGACACAGACACAACAAAATACAGGGCAGACCGTTGGGAGCATTTTGCATGTGCAGAATTCAATCCCATGCCCCCTTCACGCCCCCTGCTCCAGTGTGTGCAGTAAGGCTCTCAATTAGTCAATCTGCCCATGACCAGTACCAATGCATGACAAACCTCAGACCAGTACCAATGCATGACAAACCTCAGACCAGCACCAATACACGACAGACCTCAGAATATAACCAATGCACTGCAGACTTCAGACCAGGACCAATGTACAGCAGAACTCAGGCCAGAACCAATTCACGGCAGACCTTAGACTGGGCAGTTAGAATGACACAGACACAACAAAATCTCCAGGATCGGCCATCACACACAGACATATTCCACAGGGATCAGAGTGTGTGTGTGTGTGTCACCCTGCAGACCTCAGAATAAAACCAATGCACTGCAGACCTCAGACCAGAATCAATACAGGGTGGTCATTCCATGTCAGCATATGGGTGAGCGCTCACCTACAGCAGCTCCAGTGGGGTGCAGCAGGCCTCCCCGCAGGAGGCCAGCTACCTGAAGTACCAGCGTGACACCTGCCGTTCTGCCATCTCTTCTCACCTGGACCGGGAGTGCTGGATAATCCACGCCAGGGGCAGGGCCGAACAAGAGAGCAGGAGCCAATCAGCAAGCAGCTCAAGCAGGGCTGGCAAAGGCAGCAGTCAGAGGGTGCTGAGAAGGGGTGGCAGGGGCAGAATAATTTACCTTCACCTGTGCAAAAATGCATGCATCAGTCCTGTGGAGAATATGTGTCATACATGGCTCGGTGAATTGTTTTCAGGGCTGCTTCCACATGCCTTACATCTTTGGGCACAGTTATCAGTCTTAATGTGTTGCTGAGAGCTGTCACTGTGTGTCCCCTCAGGTATTCACACATCTCCGGGGCTGCTGTCATCCCAGCACCAATCTGACACAACAGCGTTCCAGCAGACAGGACAGATAGAACTCAGCCGGGAAGAAAGCGCTGCTCAGTCACTGGAGAATTGTAATTGCTGGGAAATGTTTTTTTTTTTTTTTAAGCTCCGTGGTAGTTGGTCCGATTAGGGCTAAACTGACTTTAACCATAGGGAGACACAAACAGGGACCTAATCATCTAGGCGCGCTGAACAGTCTTAGGGCCAAAGAGGAAGCAGAACACAATCGGTGAGCAGCTCTGAGAGCCAAGACCCCCCTTGGCCCCCCCAACACCCCCTGCCAAACCATGAGACTCTGCTGTGTTGAAGCAGCAACGGGAGGGTTTGGTGGGCCCGGGGGCAAGGGACAAATACTGCTGCAGGCTGGTAGTGGGCACAAGGAAACAGTAATCGTTGATGAGCCCCCTGCTGGCCGCTTATAAGACCCTTATCCATGCATGCAACCTGGGTGGCTAGGTAAAGGAGGGCATTGAGGTTGCAGCCCCCCCATTATTGGGGGGGACCTTGCAAAAAAGGGTGCCACAAGCCTCCCCCCTCTTCCAAAGTACTCTTGTCCTGATGTTGAGGGACTAGGGCCTCTTCCCACCTCCCGTGAACCAGAAATCAGGTGGGGGTAATATAGAGGGAACTTATGGTTGAATCTGGAAGCCCCCTTAAAGTAAGGGGGGGACCAGCAATCTTGCCCCTTACAGGGAAATGAGTACAGGGATACATTACAGTAATTCCACATAAGTAACAGTGTCCAGCAACATAAGTACAGCATCAATCACAATGACCTGCCATCACTGTTGTATACACAGGGCCGGAGCTAGGATTCTTGCCTACACAGGCAAGGTGCATTTTTGCGCTATGTTTTTTTTTTTCACTTACCTTCGGCACGGGAGAGCAGCGGCGAGTCAGCGCTGGTCCAGTGGGAGGAGCTCCAGGTGGGGTCCTAATTTAGCTGGCCGGCGACTGCCTGAGGTGCCACGCATGTCGGGATCCTCTGGAAGTCGCTGGCCAGCTAAATTAGGACCCCACCTGGAGCTCCTCCCACTGGACCAGCGCTGACTCGCCACTGCTCTCCCGCACCAAAGGTAAGTGAAAAAGGTAAGTTTTTCACTTACTCAAAGGTAAGTGGAAAAAAAAAACATAGCGCAAACATCGGGGCATTTTGACAAGTACAAGTCTTGTCAAAATGCCCTGTTTTTTCCGCCCTCACCCTGCAGTGCCCTCAGGCGGCCGCCTGACTTGCCTTGCGGTAGCGCCGGGCCTGTGTATACATGATGCACTCCTGTCGCTAAATGACAGACTTGGTCAACATCTCTCTTGATCCCCAGCTGTCAATTTACATTACCGCAGTTGGGAATCTGTCATTTAACAACATGGTTGCAGTTTGTACTCTTTAGAAGGAGACTTCACACTATAATAATTCAACAAGAGTACCCATTATTAACATGCACGTTAGAATTCCTTTTAAGGAGAAGTTCAGAGAAAATAAAGTATGCTGCAGCTGTCTCACACCAGCCCTATACCGAGAACTGAGCGATCAGGTAACCACTGATTGCTCAATTCATGCTCACTGCTCCCCACTGGGGACCCCCTCTCTATTCCTCCATCGTTCAAGAACATGCATGATTGGCCCATCTGTCACTTAGGCAGTGGTGGTGCATACTAGACATGTGCGATTCGTTTCGTTACAAATCGAAATTCGTACGAATTTTCCTGAAATTCGTATGAATTTTCCTGAAATTCGTATGAAATTTCCTGAAATTCGTAGATTCGTAAGCATACGAAATCCGAATTGCAGTTTCCGAATTATATACGAAATACGAAATTCCGTTAACGAATTTCCGATCCAAATTTCTTTGAAACAGGAACTAATATTACCCCTGTAAATGAGGTTGAACAACACGACAAGATTTTTTTTTAAATCCGAAAAATACGGATCCGCTGCTGCTGAGGGTGGCATTAGAATACACAGGCAATATGAAATTCCGTTGACATATTTTCGTTCCGTTACGAACGTTCGTTATATTGAAGTTAAAAAGCAAAGTACATTTATATTGGAGTTGATGGTAGTTTTTTTTAATACGAAATACGAAATTCGGATACGGAATCCGTTAACGGAATTCGTATTTCGTTTTGGTTGACCAATCAGAGGTTCTCTTCTGCTGCTGAGAGTTGCATTACAATATACAGGCAGGAAATACGAAATTCCGTTGACGTATTTTCGTTCCGTTACGAACATTCGTTATATTGAAGGTAAAAAGCAAAGTACATTTATATTGGAGTTACTTGATGGTAGTTTTTTTTATACGAAATACGAAAAGCGGATACGGAATCCGTTAACGGAATTCATATTTCGGATACAAAAACAACTACCACATCGACTCCAATATTAACAATTTACGAAAATTTACGAAAATGTGCCGAAACTAACGAAAATCCGTATTTCGTACGAATCCGAATTGAGTTTCGGATACGAATTACGAAATAATGGATATTACGAAACGGAACGAAACGAAACGGAACACATTTTTTGACAGCGCACAAGTCTAGTGCATACCGACAATATTGTTGGGATCTTTCCTGGCTGTGGCACGGCTCTGTGTTGTCAGCAGAGAACGGGCATTAGCCTATCATCTCCTGACCTTGGGACATTTTTGGTTAAGCTTCTCTTTTAAGGTCTGTGTTAACAAAAAATCTATTTTTCAATATGTTTAGCACCATCAATACCTCAATGTATACAGTTTCCTTTTTTTGAAAATTGGTTATTTATTGAGTTTGAATAATTGTTGAGTACTAAAAAAAATAAAAAAATAGATGTCAAACCCAATACTACAATAATCACCTTCTCCCAGTCACTTTTCACCCAAGACTGACCATTTTGCTTGTGTCGATCTTCCCAGTTAAATGATACCCAGCATATTTCAACCACCTTCCTCTGAGTCCTCCCTCTGGGCGTGGCATCGTGGCGCCCGACACTCACATTACAATGATGCACAGAACAGTGCTGCCATCATTAGATCAGCAAACCTCCCTGCATCAATGACCACTACCAATTGTTGAACAAGTAAATAGGATTCCCACATGTCAGATAATGGAGGTCATCATATGTCCCACCATGGGAGCCACCCATTTTTTTCATCATGGGGGTCATAATGCATCTCATCATGGAGGCTTCCACCATGAAAGCAATCACATGCCCCATCATGGAGGTCATCATGTGTCCCATCATGGAAGCCACCACAAAAAAGAATTGTCTTTCTCAAAATGTGTTAGCCATAGCCATGAGGGCCATCACAATTTCTATGGGGGCCATGGTAGCTGGAAGAGTGATAGCCTTTTTTGCATTAATGGGAAAGAGACCATGCAGCTTTTGAATGACCGCTTGTCATCCTACCTTAACAAGGTTTGTTCTCCTGAGATGGAAAATGCCCAGCTGCAGAGAAAGATTTGTGAATGGTATGCAAACAACCAATCAGTAACACCTGCTGAGGGATTTCCTTTTTCCTGTAGGAAGGTTATATAACTTTGATGTTAATAGCTTTTAACACATGTACATCCTTATGCTATTCAGACCTAGTAATAAATATGCTGTCTAGGGGTGTTCCTATTAAATCTGCATAAAAAAGGTCTTCAATTGCCTACACAAGTAGCTAGTTTGACATTCCCGAAATGTAGTAAATATTTGCCTTTGTAGTATGGCACAACAATAAAGTTTTATTGCTTTCTTCCTTTGTAGTTGAGTTTTATAAACAAATTATGAGGGAAGACTGTCATCATTCAGTAAAAATATATTATATTATATGGATAGTATAATGTTAGATGGAAATTATGTTGGATGCTTGTAAAATGTCCATGACTATTACTTATTTACATATACCACCCAGTTCTCTTCTTATAAAAGCAGAGGTGAGCATTTAGCTTAGTTGTTGGAAGTTATAATTGTGGTTCTGTTGGAGATCTAGCTAGGCAGACAACATGAGCCACAACGCCAGGCACTGCTACTCATCTGCTGGATCTCATATGGGAAGCCACCGTGCTGGTGGACCTCATTCAGGTCATGCGACTTCACATCATGGAGGGTCACACACGTCACATCATGGAGGATCTAGCATGTCCCACCATGGAGGGTCTCATATGTCACATCATGGAGGTCACCACACATCCGATCATGGAGGTCACCACATATCCAACCATGGAGGTCACCGCATGTCAAGTCATGGAGGTCACCGCATGTCAAGTCATGGAGGTCACCATATGTCTCATCATGGGGGCTCCCAAATGTTACTTCATGGAGGTCACCACATATACGATCATGGAGGCTCCCACATCTCACATAATGGAGGACAGAACACATCACATCATGGAGGTCACCACATGTCTCACCATGGAGGTTCCCACATGTCAAGTCTTGGAGATCACCACACATCCCATCATGGAGGTCACCGCATGTCAAGTCTTGGAGGCTCCCACATGTTACTTCATGGAGATAACCACATATCCCATCTTGGAGGCTCCCACATGTCACATAATGGAGGTCAGAACACATCACATCATGGAGGTCACCACATGTCTCAACATGGAGGTTCCAACATGTCAAGTCTTGGAGATCACCATATGTCCCATCATGGAGGCTCCCACACATCACTTCATGGAGGCTCCCACATGTCACGTCATGAAAGCCATCACACATCCCATCCTGAAGGTTCCCAATTGTCCCATCATGGGGGCTCCCACATGTCAAGTTATGGAGGTCACAATATGTCCCACCATGGAAACCACCACATTTCTCATCATGAGGGTGATAATACATCTCACAATGAAGGCCACCACAGATCCCACCATGGAGGTTCTCATGGCTCCCACCATGGAAGCAATCACATGTCCCAACATGGAGGTCACTGTGTGTCCCATCATGGAAGCCACCACAAAAAAGAAGTGTCCTTCTCAAAACATGTTGGCCATAGCCATGAGGGTCATCATAGCTCCTCTGGAGGCCATGGTGGCTGGAAGAGGGATAGCCTATTAGGTGTTAATGAGAAAGAGATCATGCAGCTTTTAAATGAACGCTTGTCATCCTACCTCACCAAGGTTCGTTCACTTGAGATGGAAAATGCCCAGCTGGATAGAAAGATTTTTGAATGGTATGCAAGCTACCAGCCAAAAACACCTCCTGATGGCACTCATTACTACAGACTCATTGATGAGCTCCAGAACAAGGTAACGTGTATTGTAGTTTACTCTAGTCACAAATATTGCACAAAGAAAGTCATAAAAGCAATAATGACAGGAATCCTAGGGTATCACAGCACATAATCCTAGGGTATCACAGCACATATCTGCCAACGTGTATTTATGAAAATAAATACACGTTGGCAGCTAGAACACCAACATATGATTATAAACAGGGTTTATATTATGTCTTTAAAACTATGAACACATCCTGATAAGAATATTAACATTATTAAAATAAGCTGATTACATTTACTTGTTTGTCTAAGAAACTTAGGATATTTCTTTTAGGTTGTAACTATGGCAAAATAATATAACTGTATGATTTTTCAAACTCTGTTGGGTAGATTGCTGAAGCTGCTATAGAAAATGCCTGGATGCTTCTTGAGACTGACAATGCCAGGCTGGCTGCTGATGATTACAAGACCAAGTACGTGTTGAAAATTGATTAATGTGTGCAAGCCCAATTTAATCTTTTGTATTTATTACTGTATTGCAGTCAGCCGGCCTAATACAAATGCTGCTCTTTTATGTACCTTGCTAATTGCTATGTGCTAATTGCTACACTGCTGGGTTAAAGCGGTACTAAACCACAAACACGAAATTGAAATTTTAGGTCCCCCCAGGAGTTATTTGGATGTACAGTGATAGGCTGTACCTTGCAAAAGATCCCCTCCAGCGCTGCTATATCAGTGTTCTCCGGCTTCCACTTTCTCCTGGTCTTCCTCCAAGTTCATAGGTCAGGCTTGGAAGATGTAACTCCCAGCCATGTGCATGGGACTTACTTTATCTTGGCATAGAACCTTGCTGAGACTGTGCATGCCTGGCTTAGAGCAGCGTTTCTCAACCTTTTTTCAATCACGGCGCTATTAAAATGTAAGGGGGGACCCCATGCAAATAAAACACATTAAAAAGTGGGGTTCCATCCTTTGCATCAACGTTTTCCCTTCAAATCAAGACCCCCTTTTCACATCAAGCCACCCATTAACATCAGAATTCTCCTTTTCAAATCAGCATCTCACTTTACATCAGTAGCCCCCCTTCACTTTAGAAGCCCCCTTGTTTTACATCAGAGTCCTCCTCCTTTCACAACAGAAGCTTCTCTTCACATTCGAAGCTCTCCTTCCCATTAGAAGCCCCCAAACCTCCAGAGTTCCCCATTCACATCAGAGTCCTACCATCTCAAAACTCCGAGGCACCCCTGAGTATACCAGAAGGAACCCCAGTGTGCCACAGCACCCTGGTTGAAAAATGCTGGCTTAGAGTACACAAAATCTGACAGGCAGCAAGAAGCGATTATGACAGAAGAGACATACAGAGTCTCTTCTGTCATACAAACCCTGCCTGTCAGTGTATTTAAAAAAAAATGGGACGTAACTTCCACTCTAATGCTAATGGCAGCCAGGCTATATCAAATACTGTATGTCATTTTTTTATTTTGTCCATGGTTATGCCTTCCAGCAAACATTTCAGCTGTGTTCAATGTACTCACGTGGTGCTCCCTGTATAATTTTTAGGGCAATTTAAAATTTTAATTTAAATATACCCTTTAGTCTAACCAGACTTTATTTTATAAAAGCCTAAAATCTATCAACAAACAAATAAGTAAATGCATTGATCGTGCTTGAAACATGGAGGAGACTAGTACAATAAACCTTTCAGCAACCAATGTCCTTTCAGAGCCCACAAGCGGTCTGTTTTTTGCAGGACTATGATTAATTTCTGTAGGGCGCCAAAGAAAAGAATCGGACGGTGGTGTTATGTAACCTGCATTGCAAAGAATCGAGTGTTCAATAGCACATGCAATACCTTCCTCCCAAGTTTTGTTGCTAGATTTGCCATGGTACTGTCCCTACAGCTATTCTCCCTAAGACACAAACCAATGATATTGATCACTCTCTATTCATGACAAATCTGGTAGGTTTATATAAACAACACATTAGTTTGCTTTCTGACACTTTTTATACATGTGGTCAAATATGGTCTGTTTTCTACCAAGTTCATGTATTGGCAAGGAGGCAACCACAAAATAACGCCATTTGTTCTTCTATTCTACCTTGCATGTACACCAATCTATAATGGTCATCAAAAACTGGTATTAGTTTTGTGTAGATGCCAGTAGGTTGAATTGCCATGTGCTTCTTTTATTGCTCAAGAACTCCAAAGATGAATTATCTGTATTTAAGTTCAAATTTCTGCCTTTCTGTGAAGGAACAGGGTGTGTTTTACATTTATTCTGCATTAGACATGTGCACTGCCAAAAAATTTGTTTTGTTTCGTTTCGTTTTAAATTCGGATTTGTGTTATTTTGTTTTTCAGGATTCGGGTTTGAAAGTCAATTCGGATTCGGAATTCGAATTTCGGAAATGGAAATTCGGATTAGTTTGCATTCGTTATGTCTGTAATTCGGAATTCGGATACATCCGAATGTCCGAATTTCCGAAAATTCGTCCGAATTTTGATTCGGAACGAAACGAATCGCACATGTCTATTCTGCATTATAGCAACTGCAGCATTAAAAGTCAAACCTGCTTCTTGTACAGTCAAATAGGGAGGGAGATATCAACAATGGAATCTCAGAGAGGTATAGGAAGCCAATGAGTGCCTTAGCTCACCTGTGTCTACCCATTGCTATTTTCAGTAGAGTGAACACAGTAGACTGTTTGGTTGGTCACCTTATATATATTTCAAAGGTTAGAAATGGAACAGACTTTGGCAAGTAATGTGGAGATGGATATCCAGAAGTTGGAAAGAGTGTTGGAGGGACTCTGGGGAGAGGCTGCAGAGCGTGGGATGCAGGTCCGAAGCCTCCAAGAAGAAAGGGACTGTCTGAGAAACAACAGCGAAGAGGTAATATACCTTAAAATGTACAACTATAATGCATTTAAAACTCAAACATGATTGGGTCTCTTCCAGGTGTTGTTAGTTCACTTTCTGATGAATCATTGAATGTCATGCTTAACCTATCACAGGTAATAGAATCCCTCCTCTCCCAGCTGGGTGCCAGAATCAACGTTGAACTGAATGCCGCCCCATCTATTGATCTAAATGAAGCCTTGTCTGAGATTCGAGAGGAATATGAAAGCCTTATGGAGAGAAACCTCGGAGAAGCTGCAAATATGTTCCTTGGACAGGTAAGCTAAATGTTTTTATTGTAAGAACATTAATACATGGAGTATTTAAACTAAAGACATTAGCTAATCGTAAAACATCCAGTCTATAGGAGTGTATTATAAGCAGGCAAAGTGTTCATGCATTGTGATGTCACTTCATTCTTCAGGTCTACGTGTCCTAGCAGTCCTTGCAGTTAGCTAATTATGTGGGCATTCTTTTGCTGGGAGAATGTGGGAGGAGTGCCCATGAAACATATAACTGTTTTATTTATTACTATGAATTGAATGTCCATCAATAGAAAGAGGTTTTGACAGACAGGACAACCAAAGCTGTCCCACCAGCAGCATAGGATGCTTGACCTTGTTGAGTTCCTCTAAACATGCATCCAAAGGGCAGCATTGTAGGCCTGAGTGAAAATGGTTTAAAGGAAGCAAGGCACATTCTACTCCACCAGCTTACATAAAACCATTATGGTTTTTCCTCCCCCCGTTCCTGCTCTGCCAGGCTGCTGCTCAGATCAACTGTCTGATAAATGATTTTAAGGGGGACCCAAAGCAGTTTTTTTTGTTTTTTTGGCATTCGGTTCCCCCCAAATTCCTACAAACCTAAAGGGTCTAACATGAATTGGGGAGGGGACCCCATGCTTTTTTAAAAAATGTGTAACTTTTAACAACAAAGTTAATTTCGAATTACATTCAGAAAAAATGTTGGATGCATACAAATGTCATTATTGGAAACTTCAGATAAGTTTGGAGACATTTACTGCTGGTTAAGAATATGTAAACATTTGAATGCCCTTAGCCAAATCACATTTCAATATATTTGCATGTTTTAATGTGCCATCTAACCATTCTGTTATGTTTTACATATTACATATCAGTGCACATCATTCACAATGCTTTAACAAAGGATAAGAATCTTTACATTCAGCCATGTAGCTGAAATTTTCAAATTTCTTTGAGCTCTTGGACTTCGGATCTTTTACCTTATATATTATTGTTGTAAAGTGAGCCTAAAAGTCTTTAATTAGTGTTTTCCCTGGCTCTACCCTTTGTATCTTGAGTTTTTACATGTGCCATGACAGAATACAGCTATTTCTAGTTACTAAGATTGTGAGAAACACTGTACTAATATACTGCTTGGTATGCCTTTTAGAAAAAAAAAAAACACCTATAAAAACTTTAGAGAACATTCACTGGGCAAAGTAAATGTTCAGCGAGCCTAATAAACAAATAACACCTGATCAAGTTCAAGGATAATTAAAAAGAAAACACATTTTTTTTTTCTTGCAAATAATTGGATGATTGAAGTGAACATGGCTTCAACATATTGACAAAGCTAAAAATAAAACATTCACTTTGCCTATTGAACATTCTCTAGTTCATTGGTAAATCAAACCCACTATGTTTAATTCATTCATCTATAATCATGAATTAATTAATTGAATACTGTGTGTGTTTTCTATTCCCTTAGAGCGAGGAGTTAACTCGTGAAATGGAGTTTGGTTCAGAAGAGCTGCAGTCCATTGAAACGGAATTAATTGAGCTGAAGCGTTGCATGCAGGCCCTGGAAATTGAGTTACAAAGTGAACTAAGCTTGGTATGTTCTCGATCTGTAGGAAGGCTTTAATATATACATTTACCGGCCACTTTATTAGGTACACCTTGCTAGTACAGGGTTGCACCCCCTTTTGCCTTCAGAACTGCCTTAATTCTTCATGGCATAGATTCAACAATGTGTTGGAAACATTCCTCAGAGATTTTGGTCCATATTGACATGATAGCATAACGGGCCCAAAGGGTGCCAAGAAAATATCCCCCAAACCATTACACCACAACCACCAGCCTGAACCATCGATACATTTTGTTACGCCAAATTCTGACCCTGCCATCTGAATGTTACACCTGAAATCGAGACTCATCAGACCAGGCAACGTTTTTCCAATCTTCTATTGTCCAATTTTGGTGAGTATGTGCAAATTGTAGCCTCTGTTTCCTGTTCTTAGCTGACAGGAGTTGGACCCGGTGTGGTCTTCTGCTGATGTGGCCCATCTGATTCAAGGTTCGACGTGTTGTGCATTCAGAGATGGTATTCTGCATACCTTGGTTGTAACGAGTGGTTATTTGAGTTACTGTTGCCTTTCTATCATCTCAAACCAGTCTGCCCATTCTCCTCTGACCTCTGACATCAACCAGGCATCGTTGTCCACACAACTGCCGCTCACTGGATATTTTCTCTTTTTCGGACTATTCTCTGTAAACCCTAGAGATGGTTGTGTGTGCAAATCCCAGTAGAGCAGCAGTTTTTGAAAAACTCAGACTAGCCCATCTGGCACCAACAACCATGCCATGTTCAATGTCACTTAAATCCCCTATCTTCCCCATTCTGATGCTCGGTTTGAACTTCAGCAATTCATCTTCACCACGTCTTGATGCCTAAATGCATTGAGTTGCTGCCATGTGATTGACTGATTAGCAATGTGTGTTACCAAGCAATTGAACAGGTGTACCTAATAAAGTGGCTGGTGAGTGTACATTTCTACACAGCAACCTGCATCATGCTGGGTAAAAACCAAAGTGGAGGCACTGGATTGAAGTGGAAGTTATCCATCGGAGTTCAAAAAAGAAAGCTGAGTAACTAGGCCGGTCAGTTAAGAGAGAGAGAGAGAGAGAGAGAGGGAATGCCGTGTCCTGAGCTGAGTTAAGATAAGTACACATTTTCTGATGTACAGTATAAGATTGTAAAGCAAAATATTAACTGAAAGACCCTGAGATTTGCAGACATTCTTCATAACTGGGACATTGCCATAAGACTAGTTTATGACTGATAATGTATCATTATTTAAGAAGGGTAAAAATCTACAACTAAGAACATGTAGACCAGTAAGACTTAATGCTTTCGTTTGTTAGAGATATTGTAAAAAGTATACATGAAGGAATTAGCAGAAGTTAATGAGATTTCTGAAACCAGTAGGTAATTCCACCAACTAGTTTCCAGTTTAAATCAGTAATGTATTGACAATCCATGAAAAACATGACCCAGTTAGAATGTTCTGTCCATAAGGTTTGTACATTAAAAAGTGTTAAAGTTGACTTTAATCAGAATTTATATGAATATTATTTCAGAAATCAGCTCTGGAGGGCACTTTGGCTGAGATGGAAGCTACTTTTGGGTCCAAACTTGCTAAACTGCAGTGTCTGATCAATGGATTGGAGTCTGATCTGGCACAGATTCGATCTGACCTAGAACGTCAGAATCACGAATATAGGACTCTCATGGACCAGAAGAACCATTTGGAGATGGAAATTGCCACCTACAAACGGTTGCTGGATGGACATGACATTGAGTAAGTATGGCAAAGTACAATATCTTATAGCACTTTAGTTAAATACAGATATAACAGCACTTACACAATCAGGGCCATCTTTACGAAAGCAATGGTAAAGAAAACCAGAGCAGCAAAGCTATTTGTTCATTGTTCTTCAGTAATTCGTTAAAAACATGTTCCTATTTAGAGAGATATCAGCCCTATACATCAATAGGTCTGGTATCTCACTACCTAGAGAGCCTCGGGTTTGTGGGCCCTTTACTATGTAAATACCACTGTATGAGTTTCAAAAACAGCAGGGAATGCCTTTTCAAAATACCATTTTTGTGCTAAGGACTGTTAGGAAAATGGTGCTCTTCTTGACATCTAGTACTCGTGAGAAGGAATTTGTAGAACTGTGAGGGATAATTTATGCAGACCTTACATGCTTAAACTGACTCGTTAGGGACAGGTAAGTTGTCCATTCGTCAACTTGTAAAGTCTCCCACTGGACCACTTCCTGGTTGACTTTGCCACAAATTAGAAGTAAATGAAACCAACACCACTTAAAAAAAATCCAACTATGAAGGCATATGGATTTGTATCAGTATAGTAGCCTGACCAAATGTTTGTAGGCCTTTGCTGTGGTAATACAAGATACAGTATGCCTAGAGTTCAGACTTTTAGAGAGATACTTGACATAGCCTTATAATTCTAACTTTACTTTATAAAATGTAGAAAGTGCATCAATACTTTGCAAATTCTAGCATGAGACGCTCCACATGCAATATGGATATCTATCAGTTTGAACTTAGTACAGTACATTACGTAAAGCAAACCTAGATTGTGTTATATTTACCTAATTCAGGAGATAGAGAGATAGAGAGATAGACAGACAGACAGACAGACAGACAGACAGTGTATTCTTAATTACAGACTGGATTCAGCTATTTTAATTCTCTTACAGTGTTTCTGGACATCACATGTCTCATGCACAACATGGTAAGTTTAAAAAGAATGCAATAATTCTTGTACAATTAAATTAGATTTAGTAAAATTACAATTAACTAACCTAATTAGCCAACTGTTTCCTCTGGTATTGGCCTGGGTGTCTTCCTGTGAATTCCAGCAAACTGTTTAGCATTACTTATTCCTGCTTTGCTAAAATATCGACATTTTCATTATCTACAATGGTTCTGCACATGGTTCCAATAGTGTAAGTAATTACAGTACTTTAGTCACATTCTCTATGCACCATGTGGCCTAATGTGCTATATAAACCGGGATTTATTTATGTTTAGTTTCATTGTAATACCTAGAAAGTTGCCAGAATTGGCCTGGCAATGCCGGACTTTTAATGTGGTTGTTGGGTCCTTACTGGCATCACCCAAACTTTATACGACACCTGCAATGTTTCTAAACGTGTGCGCGTTATGACATTCGCATGAGTCATGCGTGTTACGCTTCCACCAACAACATGGTTGACAATGTGTGCTTTAACTGCCATGCACATCACAGGCCCGTGCTCCAATCAGCAGACAGGGAGTGAGCCAGCATTATATCAGTTATGCCACCATTATACTTTACTGAACATTATACTGTACTGTAATGATGTGGGTTTTTTTTTACTGTAGACTCCAAACTTATCCCTTAAACCCCTATGTTTTTTTAAACGAGAGTCACAGGTCAAAGGCAAATTTCCCAACACTTATGTTCTAATGGAAGTTTGGATCTAACTAGCAACACAGAAAATTCACACAGACACGTCGATATATGAGACATTTTGCCACTAAGCATTGTGCATAATTTCTCTTTTTTATCATATTACTTTAGCATTTCTGTGTGCCTTGAACTTTTTAGGATCTCATCACAGCATGATGCATCACTCAGGACAGCATCATGGGGGCCATCACACTTCAGGCCACCACCATGGAGGATACCATTCATCTGGACATCCTCACCACTTTGCTGGTCACCTTAGTGGAGGGCACCACTTCTCTAACCACAGTGGAGGACATCATTCCTCACACCACAGTGGAGGGCATCACTCTTCTGGTCACCAAAGTGGAGGATATCACTCCTCTGGTCACCAGAGTGGTGGATATCACTCCGTTGGTCACAAGAGTGGAGGACATCACTCATCTAGTCACCTTAATGAAGGACATAACTCCTCTGGTCACCACAGTGAAGAACATCACTCCTCTGCTCACCAGATAACTCCTCTTCTCACCTCTGAGCATCAATCTTCTGGGCACAGTGGTGAGGGGCACGACTCCTCTGTTCATGAAAGTAAGGAGAAGCACTCTTCCGACCACCACAATTAGGGCCACCAAGCTTAAAGTGTTAAACATTAGTTTCTTTGATTGCATTAATGTTATCCCTTAAGATGCTTTTCAGATATTAAATATATAACCACCTTTCCCCTTTTCTATCCATTTATGTACTAGAAGCGGGAACTTGTATGTGATTAACAATCAAATGGTCTAGGGGCAACACATATATTTAGTGTCAAAGTGAAACACGCACAGAAATGTAGGTGTATCTTGACCTGGAGATTAAAAACGTTGTCTCTATAGGTATCTGATCCCCAGAGGTATATGGGTTATATACATTTGTGTGGAGTTTAGTAGCTGAACCAATAGAAGCTGACGTAATAATAGCCAATTTTATTTCTTGCCCCTATGCTTTCTGGATGTTGATTGCAGAGCAATCAATGTCTTATATTTTGCTGAAAGAAAGGGGCCATAGCTAGAGGTTTCATAGACAGGCTGAGAATGTTAGAATTCTGACATTGAGTTGGGAAATCTGGAAACATTATCAGTGCACCTGTAGAAGCAGATGTCCTAGGACTCCTGTTTGCATACTGAGAATGGGAATGTTGTGGCTGCTACTTTATCCAGTGAGGGGAATGGTACAACTGGGTCCCTTTTCCTTATGTCACTGCAGTGTCCTCATAAACTGCTATGGCTGATGTTATGTTACTGTCTAAAGCACCACTATACATTTTAACTGTTCTAGCAATGCCGGTCTCTTGTGAAATATTTGAATAGATGTAAGCGTACAGTATATCAACGATACTGGATGCAATGTTGTAATTACATTACCCACCTCTTGGTTTAATAGTGAACCTAGAACTTAAATATTGTTTCAAAGACACTGACTTGCTTCTGATGCAAGTGCTTAGTGAGAGTCTAAAGGTTTACTGTATTTACGACATGTCCATATGGTGCTGAATGGTTGTGTGGACCAAGTGGTCTAATAAACCATTCATGTAGCGTCCAAAAAATTAAATGAAACTCAAAGCAGTAGGGCATGGTGGACTGTGCAAAGTACCATTGTGCAAAGTACCATTGTGCAATAACCCATATAATGTTTTCCATAGTATTAAAAAGGTTTTTGGTATAGCATTCGATAGGAGCTTTTATGTGCAACTTCTAGAGGACAGGTAGGGATAATTGTTTTAAAGTCCTCCACACAATTAGTACTTTGAAGAGGTATTTGGGGGTAGAGGTGAAACATCTGGCTCTCACAGAACGTTTCACACCCCATTTTGGGGTATTTAGATTTTGTCAAAGTGTGCTGGGAGGCTTTACTGTTAAGGAGAATTAGGGGGAAAGAAAATCCCAAGGAATGCATGAAAACACATTGGCGGGCCTGGTCTCATTGTTATGCCTATGCATTCAACCCTTACTCTGTCTTCACAATGCTGTTATAAGAGTCTTTAGGACTTAGTACAACAGATTGCTAGTACTTTCCTGCACACAATGCTGATCATTATATAATATTTGTGTTTACCCCTTTCATTATGACCATTGTGATTCCTATGTGGACACCGAGATACTGTCAGGCATAGAGATCTATGGCACTTTTGTGACATAATGTTGGCTACTGGATGGTTTTCTCAATATGCACTTATATTTTAAAAAATGTATTATTATTTCCTAAATACCTTTACCTTGTGCCAGCACTCTTCTATTTTGGATAAATGGGCATGTAAACCAAACAAAATAAACACTAATAAAGCTTTCTTAACTTTCAAAGTATGTTATTGTATTTTTCAAGACATCAGAAAAAAATTAAAAACAGTACAGATATTCAAAAAGTGCAAAGTCAAAGTGCCTGGCGGTCTCCCAAAGTAATACAATCATGAAACAAAGTGGGGTTAAAAACTTACAAAAAAAAGGGATATGATGTAGCAAAACATGGTATAAAGTCCACATGTACAGTAATATCCCATTGTTGTTACAATGAGGGAATCAACATAAGGAACAACATGTGTTGGTAAACAATCAAAATTATATCCCCAAAACCTAAAGTAGCGGGAGAGTTTCTGCAGCACATTGTGTATAAGAGCTCAAAATCATCAGCTAAAAAAGGAAAGGTAAGTGGAAAAGAAAAAAGAAAGGGAAGGAAGGGAAGTAAAGATAGGAACAAAAGAACGATTAAAGAATTAGAGAAGAACCGCTCCAGAGAGTACATCTCCACCCCACGTCACAAAGTACAAGAAGGTGTTACGAGGCCCCCATCACTCCAGTATATATCATCCAAGGGGTCCAGATTGTTTCAAATTGCCTTTCGGCATCCTGAAGGATACTATGGAGCCATATATATAATAATCCATTACAATTTCTGATTAACATGTTTAAATAAAATTTTTGGTGACCTCCAGACTTTAGCTATGGTTATTTTAGAAGCCAAGAAGAAAAAGGAGATTAATTTGTCTAGGGCTCAGAATTGGGCGATTCAGCAAAAAATATTGAGAGTCCCATGGAATCTGAACTCCAGTGACTCTATGGGGGTGATTTACTAACCTAAACACACGCACGGACCAGGTGCGTGTGATTTTCACACAGCAAAACGTATTTATCAACCAAAAAGTCTCTAAAAGCATATTTCCACTAATGCCATATATGGAAAAATCATGCACATGATGCATATATAATGCTGCTTCACAGTTTAGACAAAAATGGTTAGCTCATGCATTTACATTCCTGCATTCATCAACGCAAGCAACACAACATAGAGCTAATTTACACAACATCACCTTGCAATTCATGCTTGGCTTTGCACAACACATCTGCTGGGTGTGTACACACTACAAAGGTGTTTAGATTCCACCCATAGATCATGCTGGGAGGGAACACACTACAGAGGTGTATACATGTTTGTGGTGTGTTTATAAGGTTAGTAAATCAACCCCTATATATCAGAGCATGAAGCCTGTTCCAAAAAGGTTGCAACTTAGGGCATAGCCACCATATATGATGCATCGTACCAGGGTGAGCACATCCACTGAAACATTCAGAAGAGACTTCCAGAAATATTCCCGCAAGCCTGTAGGGAAACCGAATGCCAGCGAGACAGTACCTTATAATTTGCTTCTATCAGCAAAATATTAAGTAAAACAGAAGATACACAGCAGCTACATTGTTGCCAGACATCTAAAGGAATTTCAATGTTCAGATCTCGCTCCCAAGCTAACATATAAGGTAATTCCATGGCTGAGTCCACAAGGAGGGAATATATTAGCGAGATACGCCCCCTCTGGCCTCCATTTCCAAGACACCAATTCTCATAGATAGTTTTCAAGGGAGTATCAGGGTCAGGTGTTCTCAAAGAGCTTAAAAAGTGCTTCAGTTGTCTAAAGTGGAACAGTTCAGAAGGTGGCATGTGCAAAGTACCCTGACAGAAAGTAAAAGTAAAAGGTTTACGTTCTTTAAAATATTGTGCTATACGATATATGCCTTTGTCCTACCACCTGCAGAGAGAGATTTCATCGAAATCCAATCAGGAATGTACCTCTGGCCATACACAGAGGAGAGCTGTACTACCCACACTGCCCTGTAATATTGAAAAAGATTAGGGACGCCCAGACCCCCAGACTGTTTGTATCGAAATAGTACAGTTTTTGGGAGCTGAGGACGCTTCCCATTCCAAATAAATTTAATCAATGAGGATTGAAATTTCAGAAGATCTGGTTTGTATATAGCTATGGGCAAGGCTCGAAAGTAATATAAAATGTTTGCAAGTATTGTCATTTTTATTGCATGTATGCGCCCTATCCGTGACAAATTGCAAGAAGCCCATCTGGACATATCTTCTTGAAGCTGGCAGAATAGGGGAGTTTAATTTTTCATATATAGTTGTGAGAAGGAGGGTGTAAGCTTAATCCCCAAATAATGTAAGGCATCAGTGGACCAGGTGAAGTCAAAGTGATCAGGCAATCTAGACCACAATTCTTGAGGGAGATTAACATTAAGAGCCAAAGATTTAGATGCACTGACCCATAACCCAGACACTTTAGCAAACTGATCTAATAATTTCAGTACATTAGGGAGCATGGTCAAAAGAGAAGTAACAAATAAGAGCAGGTCATCAGCAAACAGAGCACATTTATGCTTACCACAACAGACTCCTTTAATGATTACATTTTCACTTATAACGATAGCCATAGACTCGATCGCAACAGTAAAAAGCAGCGGAGAAAGCGGGCAACGTTGATGGGTATCCTGGAAAATAGAAATGGGGTCTGAAAGGTATCCCTGCATCTTAATCTGTGCAGAAGGATTGGTGTATAGCACCCGCAGCATGCTCAGAAAGAGAGGGCCAAAACCCCATCTTTCTAGTAGAGGGAACAGGTAATGCCAAGACACCGAATCAAAGGCTTTCAGCAGGTCAATGGACAATAAGATCGCAGACTGTGAGGGGCCATCATCCCATTGCGATTGTAATGGAGTCACAATGTCAATTGCCCTCCTTATTTGATCATGGCCTTGCCAACCCACAATGAAGCCCACCTGCTCCTTATGAATATACGAATTTAGAAAGGTGTTCAGTCTATTAGCAAGAATTTTAGCTAGAAGTTTCAAACCATTATTTATTAAGGAAATTGGCCCATAATTGGAGACTTCCCCTGGAACTTATTGGGTTTGGGAATAACTGTGAGATACAGATACGCTCTATTAACCTCCCTGGCGGTATTCCCGAGTCTGGCTCGGGGTTAATTTTCAATACCAGGAGCGGTAACCCCGAGCCAGACTCGGGAATGCACAAAGTGTAATTTATTGAATCTAAAGAGCCCCCTCCTAAGGTCATTACAAAACTTCTCCAAATGCGGCACCAAAACATCTGACATTTTTTTATAGCAAGAGGCCGGTAATCCATCCAGAGCAGGAGCAGACGATATCTGTGCTTGATTAATCACCTTTTTGATTTCAGAAGCTGAAATAGGGTCTTTCATGATCGTTTTATGATCTGGAGACAATGATGGAAGAGGAACCTCATCTAGAAATGTTCTCAACAAATCAGAAAATACAGGATTATTCTCTCGGTAAAAATTAGTGAATGATTGAAACTCCCCGAGCACAGTTTTCGGGTTTAAGGAGTATGCGCCAGAGGGACATCAAATCTTAGGAAATGAGTGTACTCTAGGCTTGGGGGATAATTTATTAGCCAAGAGAGTGTCACTTCTATCTCTATGAATGTAGAATGTATTATCCGACCAGTGGATACTTTTTTCAGCCTTAGTAGTCAACAGTAAGTTCAGTTCTAAACAAGTTTTATCTAAGGAAGTTAAGAGGTCTAAGAATGAGGTTTGTTTATGAGCCCGAGGTAAATGTTGAAGTTCTCAATCCAGTTTGGTTATGAGCCTAGTTGCTCTCTTTCTATTTTTGGTGGCTAGTTCAATAAAACGTCCACAAATTGTCGCTTTATGAGCAGCCCACACCGTGGTAGGAGACATATCAGTTGTCGCATTGATAGTGAAATAAGAGTCCAAATGTGATTGTATATTACATTGCACTGCAGTGTCACTCAAAAAAGATTCATTCAGTACCCAGCGTAGAGACCTAGCAGTATCTGCAGGCATAGTAAGTCCTATCAACATGAGTGAATGATCAGACCAAACTGTCTCTCTGATGTTGGAGAAAGAAACCAGAGGTACAAGTGAAGCTGAAACAAAAATGGTCTATCCTAGCATAAGTTAGATGAGCCTGTGAGTAGTGGTTGTAATCTTTTACCGTGGGATTTAACTCCTGCCTTATGTCTATTAAGGAGTGAGAGTACAACAATTTCGCCAATCGGGTGCCAGCTTTCGGGGGGTGTCTAATTTTATAAGGGCCAGAACTGGTCCTGTCTAAACTACTGTCTGGAGCTAGATTAGAATCACTTGCGCAAATTACTATTCTTTCAAAATGAGGCAGCAGAGATTGTAACGTGGAAATGAAGAAGGGGATCTGGGCTGAGTTGGGGGTGTAATAGGAAAGGAGTGTAACTAATTTATCATCTAGATAACTTTTCAAAAGTAAATATCGTCCCTCAGGATCTCTTATCTCCAACAAAAAAAGCGAAAATAAGTATTTTTAGCAAAACAAATAGCCAGCCCCCTAGTCTTGTCAGGAGCATTGCCCAGAAAAAAACTGCTGGTAGTATTTATTAGGAATGTCTGTTGATAAGAAACAGGCAAGTGAGTTTCCTGTAGAAAGAGGATTCCCACCCATTGAGAATGGCAATATTGAAAGTTCTTTTTTCAAACTGGTTGGGTTCTGAGGCTTCTAACAAATGTATCTATGGTGTGTATGCAGGGATGACAGAAAACCTTTGGCTTGGGAGACAAGTAAAGCTGGCCGTACACCTATATATTTTCTATAATTTTTTTTGTCTATCCCCTTCGCCCCTTGTGCTGGAATTTTTTTTCCACCAATTTTAGGTGGTGGCCTCTAGTTTTTGTAATGGAGTTAATTTTATAATGCCCATGTCTATTACCCTCCCAATTTTGGTGTCATCCGCAAACATGGATATATCGCTGTTAACACCCTCCCCGATGTCATTAATAAATAAGTTGAACAATATGGGACCCAGCACAGAACCCTGAGGCACACCGCTCATTACACTAGCCCAGTCTGAAAAGGTGCCATTTACAGACACCCTCTGGACCCGTTCCCATAGCCAGTTCTCTATCCACGTACACACCACCTCATCTATGCCCATAGCTCTCAGCTTGTGTAGCAAGCGTTTGTGTGCTACCGTATCAAAAGCCTTTGCGAAATCCAGATATACCACGTCTACCGGCCTCCCTCCATCCATATCTCTACTCACCCTCTTATAAAAAGTTAGCAAGTTAGTTAGGCAGACACGGTCTTTCCTGAACCCATGCTGATTGTCATTAACTATCCCGTTTTCCTGAATAAATTCTACCAGATAATCTTGTATTATTCCCTCTAGCATTTTACAAACTACCGATGTTAGACTGACCGGCCTATAGTTCCCAGGTTGGCACCTTGCCCCCTTTTTGAATATTGGGACTACCGTAGCCCTCCGCCAATCACTGGGGATCCTACCAGTCATTAAGGAGTCCTTAAAAATGAGGATTAATGGTCTAGTTATAACCTGGCTTAATTCCTTAAGTACCTTGGGGTGCAGGTTATCCGGACCCACTGCTTTGTTTGCATTGAGCATTTTAAGTCTTTGTTGTATCCCGGTTTCTGTCAACCACTGGGGTATATTTTGAGTTAAACTGGGAGTTTTATCATGTGTGTCAAACCCGTTTCCCTCCCGAGTGTATACTGAGGAGAAAAAAGCGTTCAGCGCCTCGGCCCTCTCCTTGTCGTTTGTGACTAGCTTCCCGCTTCCATCCTTTATTGGGCCTATCTGCTCCTTTCTCACCTTTTTACTGTTAATATATTGGTAGAATTTTTTGGGGTTCTTTTTACTATCTATGGCGATACGCTTTTCGCACTCACTTTTAGCTGCCCGGATTACTAGTTTGCATTTTTTGTTACATTCTTTGACGGCCAATGCCGTCCCCTCTGTCTTATATTTTATAAATGCCGCTCTCTTGTTCTTGACGTGTTGTTTTAAAGTTTTATATATGTATAACTCTTAATATGAATAACTAATATCAGTGAACCAATGACTATAAAAAGTAAACGCAGTGGGGCGGTGTTTGCTGGGCCTTTAGTGCAAAGACTGCATTCTAGCAGCCATCATAGGATCTGCTGTCATTACTAGTGACCTCCACACTAGGGCGTAACTAGAAATCACATGGTCCCATTGCAAAATTCTAATACAATGTTAAATTTTAACAACATGTTCAACATGTACATATCCCAGTGATTATAGCAATATTCTCAAACCAAAGAGCAAGACAAAAAGGCAGTAGTCAGTAGAAGGTAAAAAGGCTCCAGTGTCAGTGATCAGTAGGAAAAAAAGACTGTAAGTCAGTGGGTAGAAAGAAAAACTACTCCTACAATGATGGTCAGTAGAAGGGGAAAAATGCCCTGACATCGGTGTTTGAAGGCAGGAAAAAATGCGCTGGTGTCAGTTGTCAGTAGTAGTAAAAATGCCCCGGTGTCAGTGGTAAGTTGGAAGATCAAATGCCCTGGTGTCAGTGGTAAGTTGGAAGATCAAATGCCCTGTATTTTCAAATGTATTTTGTTTTTTAGTATTTACCAATTTAGCTGACACGTAAAGCATATTGAAAGATTCAATAAAGCATATGCAACACTTGACTGATGGATTTGTCAATTACGTCCCTCTGTTAAAACCCCAATGCACACATGGACTTCACAATATGCATTTTAATGGCCACAGGAGCCCTTTATTTAACCATTAAAAAATGAACACATACCAAACATATTGACCACAATAACATGGAAATAAATAATCCAAATGACTGTTGGATCTGAGAAGAGGTTTTGGCTGCCCATCAGCCAAAATAAGGCCTCTACTAAATTCGCTCCCATGTCACCAGCTGTACCCCCACCAGCTCGAGGACAGTAACTGCTTCTTAAGTCCCAAGGGGCCAGGTCCCTTGACAAATACCGACACCAAAGGGGGGAAAGCACCATACCAGCTGATGGTCCTCCATTTTGTAACTGGCTCACATTTCCAGACCCCCTAACCCGCCATTTCAACCACCATCAACTGCAAAAGCTAGGGGAGGACGGGCAGGGCAAGCTACTTCGTCCATCAAATTTCTGGAAATAATGCCTATCAGCCCTTGCAGTCCTATTCCATGTGGCTCCTCCGCAACACCTGACCCCAGCCTCCAATCAGGTAAGATCAACCGATTCACACTTTATTTAATCCCTTCTCTAGGGGACTATTCCTCCCCCCAATCATACAGCCCTTCCTCTCATTATCTCCAGATCTGTATTTGCCGGTGGTATGGCCCCTTTAAAAGAAACTATGCCTAATCCAATGTAGTTTTGCAATGGTTTCGGTTGCAGTTCTGACATGTGCAACAGATTCAGGTAGTTCCTAATACTGCCACTTTCGATTGTAGCAAATTGAAAAATAATTATTGCCATTTCACAGATTAGGAAATTGATGGTGATTAAGACTAACTTCCATCTGGTGTACAAGAAATACCAGTGCTCAGAGTGTCATGAATGTGACAGCTTCCTGCACATGGTCCATGCTGAAGGATGATCTGAGGCCAAGGATACTGGCTGACATCACTACCATTACCATATTTTGGTAATGGTGTCAGCCAGCATACCTGTGCCCTTTGTTTACATTCAGCTGCCAGGCTGGCAGCTGAATATGACCACTGATGAGCCACTGGTTGCTAAGAGGCTTTGTTAGCATCAAATGACGTGGCCAACAGTGTCTTTAACAACCATTGAGGCTGACAGTGAGCAGAGCCTGATGGGAATTTTGAAGGATTAGTTCCCCATCTAGTCTGCTCTGCTAGTGATTGACAGCGGGCAGATGGTGGATTCAAAAGCCAATAGCAAGCTGTCTATAATGGATATGCAACCTGCTCAAAGCCTGCTGTCAATCACCAGGGAAGCAGACCTTGGGGAACAAGTCCCTCAGCTTCATGTTCCACCCTGACACATGACACTTGTTATGCAGATGCACAATGGACTTCTAAAGAGCGTCGTAGATACTCTTTATGAATTCCAAGGATTGTTGTTTTCATCTCTTTCATTATTTGCTCATGTTTGCTGCATTATTTGATGTTTATATGTGAGTGTTTAATATGATTCTTGACCTATTAGGTGCAAAATTGGTACTATTTAGATGGAGGCCCAATGTCATTTTTTAAATGTTTTTACAAATTGTTTAAAAAAAGTGATCAGTGTTCATCACCACAAACCCAAGTTAGATATTGTGACCATCTGATCCTGTGTTAAATATTTTGAATAGGGATGTTCAGAGACCAAGTACCGTACTCGGTACAAGTACATGTACAGATACTTTTCCAGCTCCAAGACTAGACTAGAAAAAATTCAAAAGTTAGGAAGCAGTTGTCCTTTTTAAGGATCATATGGAGCTCCTGGGATTTCTGCATCCCTGTTTTAATGTATGATTTTTTTTTATAAATATATATTAGGGATGCACCGATACCATTTTTTTCAAGTACAAGTACTGATACTTGTCCAAGTACTCACAAATAGTACTGATAAATTTTTGTTTATTGTCATGTGACAATTTTTCTAAAACAATACAAACTAATTATTTCAGGACAGTGGTAGACCGCCAGAGCTAGGTCCCAGCTGAAACCGCTGCAACCCTGGTAGTTCTCGTGAAAATGCCTAATATCGGCACTGGTATCTGAACATCCCTAATTTTGAATGGTGGTTGTCCTAGGAGAGATGGGAGTTTTACTTTTACTAAAACCGTGAAACTTCTTTAAAGTAGAACTCTGGCCACTACTGAAATTCAATTTTTACATCAAATTAAAGTATATGTACCGCAATTTTTTTTTAAAGTTTTGAATGGAGTAGAAAAGGATTTGAACACCTGTATTATTCTACGGTCCAGGGCTCTCTTCCCTTACTATCATGGTGACAATGGTTTCAGTAGACACAAAGTAAGGAAAATGCTTTAAAATAGATCCCAACTGACCTCTCAGGCAGTTAAATGTCAGTAGCCTGGCCACAGTTCTACCGCAACAAGATTTTTATTAAATACATCAGCCATAACGCATAGATGACCAGTTCAAGTGACTAGAAAACTCTAGAAATTGTCATACAGCGTGTATTATTCAGCATTGTTGTCAAAAGCCTTAAACCTGTTTACAAGGAGTTCTATATATATAATAAAAAACCTTCTACGCCTTCCAATAAGTTTATATATCAGACTACATGACAAATCACCTGAAGTTCAAACAAGATTCTATGTTAAATGTACAGCAAGGGACAAAGGAATCAGATGCTTGTAAAACACCTATAAACATTGCTCATTAACAACACCCTTATACTTAATATAAAAAGTATTCTATAAATTGGGCACATTTGTATCACAATCAAACAGTCGTAACACTTCCTTTTGATCCATCCTTGCTAAAGCTTTAAGGCACAATATGAAGAACAATTCCTCAGCTGCTTCTCCTATGTTCAAATATGGAAGCTTCTACTTCCCTGAGCAAGGTGGATTCAATAGTACCCATTCTGGGCCCTCTACCCTCAAAACCTTCCATGAAAGCAATGGTATGACTTTAGGAAGAGCCTACAAAAACCTCTATGAACATTCCAAGAAATCAGATCATAAAAGAGTTAATAGTCCAACACGTGGAGGGTCCTACAATTCCTATCATGGAGAAACCTTTGACCACTGCAGTTCTTCTAGTGCCAATGGAAATTTATGGTATAAAGAAATTGCCCATTCACCTGGACACTCCTATAACATGCAAAGCGGAGGAGCTCACTCGAAAAATTATGGACGTTCAAAAAGCAATAGCCTGTTCAAAATCAATGAAAGGGAAACCATGCAATTTCTAAATGAGCGACTTGCATCTTATCTGGAGAAGGTTCGCACTTTGGAGCAGGGGAATGGCCAGATGGAAAGGAGAATATCTGAGTGGTATGAGAACAATGCCCCAAGTGCTTTGCCTGATTCTAGCCAATTTCTCAAGACAATTGAAGAGGTCCAGAAAAAGGTAACTAAATCAAAAGTTTTATGAGCAATTGTAGTTTACCATTTTCCAAACATATTTAATTTTGCAATTCTACATGTTTATGCAACTTTACATGTTTTCTGACAAGCACAAATATGTGACCATTATGAGCTCTTTTGTAAGCAACGCTGATTGGAAACTGTTAACAAACCCAACATGATCATTTCTGCTTTTTGTTCATACAGATTTTTGCTGCCACAGTTGAAAATGCTAACATTGCGCTACAGATTGACAATTCCAAATGGGCAACAGATGATTTTAGCAACAAGTAAGCATTTGACATCAGATAGGGCAAATAAAAGGACCTGTAAAAAAATGGGAAAGCATAAGTCACATAACCTATGGGTGTGAGAATATTTTGTGAGTTGTGAGCTTTTTTGTCTGGTTAGATTTGCCATTGTCAACGTTTTTACCATGGACATGACCCCTTCAAATTATTTCTAGTTCTTAGGAAACCCCTGTTAAAAATATTACATAGTATTTCTTATGTATGTATAGTGTATGAGATCAGTAGGTTGTCGATTTATTAATAAACTAACTCAAAATGTGGCATAGGTAGCATAATTGTTATCTCAAATTTTTTTACATTCCCTTGACAAAATCATTTTCAGTAATTATCATGGAATGAAACAAATAACAATAGCTAGAAAAGTAAAGCATACAGTAAAAAAAAAATGTGTGTACTCTTTTCATGAACAGTAAAGTAATGCCCCCTAGCATTTCTCCCCCTAATAATTTTGTCATAGCAAAGGCCCCTCTTATATTGGTGGTCAGAAGAGGATGGCCTGTAGGAGAAGGGCTCCCCTTTCACTGATGCTCGGTGGAAATAATGCCCTATTACATTAATGGGCAGTGCGTGAATAATGTCCCTCCAATCTGTTGTCATTAGGGATAATACCCCTTAGCATTACCTGAAAAAAATATAATTGGTGCCAATATGTACTGAGCATAGAGATGAGAAGAGAGGGTCCACTCTGCCAAGTAAAATTGGTGCAGGAACACTGCAGAGTGCAGACCCTTCTCAGAAATGAGGTCAGTCTTCCACTCCAATGTTCCACAGAACCCTGGTTTAGAAGGGCTGTCTCTTTTGAGAAAAAAAAAACTGTAGCCTAAAAAGCTTTCCAGGCATATACATAATGGTGGGTTGCATTTTTCCAGACATTTCTATTTCAAAGACTTCATTAATCCAAGGTGCTTTTTTTAATCTAGAAAATCCAGAATTTTAAACCCAGCATGGGCCAGTTCCAGTAAAGTCTGGATAATTTTCCATACCTAAGTATTATTATGTGCTGCAGGCGTAGGTATATTATACAGTAGTGAAACAAGATTGGCTGTAGCAATATATAAATACAGACAACATGTGATGGTCTAAAAGTGTGTGAAGCAGTTGTGTGCACATGTATTTCCTTTGGAAGGCTTTCAATGATCAAACTCATCTCAGTGTACATTGTGGAGCACTATATGGGTTTCTGTCCACTTCTGGGGCCTTTACATTTGGGCTGGGTTGCATCCTACTAGGTTTAACTGTCTGCGTCTAGTTGGTGAGATTTCCATTCATTTTCTGCTGTTCATTTTTACTCTAAAGATATGAAATTGAAGTCAGACTAAGGAACAATGTGGGAGCTGATGTAAAAGGACTTCAAGGAATCTTGGAAGTACTACATAAAGAGAAACTGGACCTGGAGTTTCAGGTCCAAGAACTCCAAGAAGAAGTCCAAGAAATGAAGAAGAACCATGAGGAGGTAATGTGCACAAATACTGTAAATATATGTATAACCCAGATTCTAACAGCTGTCCTTTTGCTAGCTTTTTCTCAACTGATGAAAACCAAGCAACTTCAGGTGCTCCAAAGGTTCAAATCAATGGATCAGGATCCCTTCTATTCCAGACAGCTACTGTATTTTAATATATAGATTAATATAAAGCTGAAACACATTTAAAATATATGCCCCCTGCCTCAAAGATCAGGTATAAAATGCTAGAATAAACAAATAACAACATAGAAAAACCCAGTAAAAAATATATGATAAAAAAAAAAACACATTAACAGATACTCATATAATGTATATCTTGACATGATTATGCCAGGTTTGTAAAAAGAAGATGCATATTCCTTCTAATGATTTGTATACGGAACAGTTTTTTTGCGTTCTATTAACATTTTTCATGTGATGATTGATAGGAAGTGAACTCTCTCCGTGGTCAACTGGGTGCCAGAGTCAGTGTGGAATTGGATGCCGCCCCATCTATAGATCTGAACAGTGTTTTGTCCGATATCCGAGAAGAGTACGAAAACCTAATGGAGAGAAACCTGAGAGATGTTGAAGCCATGTTTCTAGCAAGGGTAACCACACATTTTTATTTTTTAGCATGATATTTTCATTCAGTAATTGTGAATTTATGTAATAAAAATGTAAATAAAAAAGCAATTCCAAAACTAAATGCTATGATGGTCTAATATGTTTTATAATTTTATAGACTGAAGAACTAGGTTGTCAGGTCGAGCCAGGATCCGAAAACCAACAGTCAGTGCAGATTGAAATTATTGACTTGAAACGCAGTGTACAGAACCTGGAAATCGATCTACAAAGCCAGTTGAACATGGTATGCATTGCCACTTGGTTCTTTAATGTGTATTGGAGTGGTGTAGAGTTGGCTGAAGTTATGTATATTGATCTGCTAGTTCTCCTGAATCTGTACAGACTCTCCTCTTCACCTAATGACTGATGTTATATGTGATCCCCCTCATTTTTTTTTTCATCCATTCCTTTTATTCCTATATGTATATATATTTTTTATCTGTATTTGTATTTTCACCTTTGCTCTCTCATCTTTCCTGACTGCTTTTTTCAGCCTATGTTTTCTATTACCTATCTTGCCTAATTTTTATATTTTTCCTTTTCCCGTTTCCCTGTGTTTTATTTTTGCTGTGTTTGTAAAAGTCTTCTTATGGGTAAGGATAAGGAATTCTTAATTATAGCTGGCGTTATTGTAAGAACGACTAATAACATACAGCATATACAGTATGAGGTCTCTTAGAAGCCCAAGAAGGCCAATTACACAGAACACCATGCCCCACTCCAACAACTGTGTGCTGTAGATACAATACAGTCCTTTTCTACAAAGAAATTGTGTAGCATTTGTGGTTCACTAGTGTTACATTTTCCATTGTATTTATCTGCTTCTAAATCTTCCAATTGGGTCACCTGGTCTAGTGACCACCTTTAAAGAGGGGATTTTCTGTGACTTCAGAGAGATTTCCTCTAACTTGTGTTTTTGAGTGTCTTGTGGACAGTAGACAAAAGAACATTGCTTCATTGTGACATAAACAAACATGGTGGCTTTAACCTATCCAAATCTTAAAAAAGTTGTGGCTTTAGATATTGCTTTAAAGGAAACTATTTTCTTGTTTTAAATATTTATTCATGGTTGCCAGAAGGTGGTATTGTGTCTTCTTTCATAGCTCAACATTATGCAATAAAAAAACCTATTCTATTCTTGCCTAAAGTAAGGTAATGTTTATACTACAATAGCCCTGGAGGGATCTCTAAAGCAAAAGTTGCATGTGACCTCACTGATAGGAAGTTTTTTGACTGTTTTCTGCAGTGTAAATGGCTAGGGTAGCAAATAGATAGAGTGAAATAAATCCAGAGCAGGTTCTTCTGGCACTGTAAGCTCATCATTATATTATTTAAGTACAACGCTGCTTGCTATGGGTGCAGAGGCTTCAGAAGGGGTTCGTTTTAGGGCTTAGTGTAGTAATTAGGTTAAGTTAATGTCTCATCTTTACAGCCAGGCCAAGGGGTAGGATGAAGAGGTGACCACCTTGGGTGCTTCACCAAGAAGGCAGCACAAACAAGACAGGACCTGCAACCTATGCTGCTCAAGTAGTTACCATCTCATGGGTGGGGGGTGCACTTTTGCCTTTTTGCCTTTTTGCCTTGGGAGCTAAAAGACCTTGTACTGGCACTGCTTACTTTAGTAGTTAAGTATTTGGAGGTAGTGGTTATGCATTAAGGGCAATTTAAGATGATAATTGTTGAAGCTGAACTCCAGGCACAAGAACATTAATATAAATGTATTCTTCAATAGCCACCAATGATATAAATCAACTCTGTGTGCACTGATTGCCTTTACAAACCCAATTATTACCTTGTAAATGTAGTGGTGACATCATTACTGTGCTGTACAAGGAGAGAGCAGCAGTGATGCCAGGATCCTGGCTTTGATACAAATGTATTGAAACTACAGTATGTACCTATAGAGGTTAGACAATTGTAACCCACCCTGGCTAGAGATGCCAACAGGCTGCACTAAACAACTCAGGCTAATTGATTTTATAGAAAACAATGAAGAAAAGGATCAGCTGGAAGGAGCCTACAGACAATACTGGTGACTAGACCTTTGGTCTCTGCTTGCCTTTTTTTTAACAGCGCTTCCAGAGTTCAGGCCCACTTTGGTTTGTGCATAAACTCTAATTGACTTTCTTCTTAACTTGACATTATTAATTAAGCACAGCATTTATTGTGACTGTGCCCTGAAAATGTTATAATGTGATCCCTCTTCACAGAATTTAGCTCTTCAAGACAATCTGACAGAGACAGAAGCAAACTACAGCTCAGAGCTTGCCCAGCTCCAAAGAATGATTAACAATGCAGAATCAGAACTAGCACAAGTCAGATGTGACCTAGAAAGACAAAACATAGAGTATAAAATTCTTATGGATCAGAAAAATCTTCTTGAGACGGAAATTGCCACATATAAACACTTGCTTGAAGGACAGGACAGTTGGTAAGTACTACATAGCAGCGTGTGACTCTGAAATTAATTAATGGATCAATCCAACCTAATGTGGTATTTTAGTTAAGTTGATTCTGGTGGGCTGAGTCAGACCTAGCTTGACTTACGTTCCCTATCAATAAGGTCTCCCTGCCATAATTCCATACTCTGTTTCTGTTCACCTGGGACATCTGCGAGTCCTTGTCTGTTACATTTTCCATAATATAAAATAAATGTCTCATGAAAAGTCTAAGCCTCTCATAATGGCCACAACGTATGTGCAAATACTGGAGCTCAAGCACACTGACATTTCACCAGTAGAGGAAGTGGTTTAACTATCCAACCAAAACTGTTGACCTACAGTATACAACCCAGAAAATGTTGTCACTGCAAAAATAATGCGTTTTCTTAGGCAAACAAGGATCCACTGCACATTATTGCTGACTTTTTGGAGAGGTTTTAATGACCTCCACTTACATCAGGTGTCACTTTACCAGTAGTTTCTCCATGCAGAGGGGTTGTCCCCCTGGGAGCTGTACAAATCTGCCAGTGCTAATTATCATTGACACAAGATTTTATTAATCCAACACTGATTGCAGCTTACATATAATAAGTGAAGTAGGTTAAAAAGTGGTTTTCCAAGAACATAAAACTTCATGTTAAAATGAGGACCTTCTATATAGTAGAATACAGCTGTACAGCTCCTTAACAGAATACTGTGGCACCCTCTTTCTGCTGCTGTTTGAAGCGGTTGGCCAACAAGTTCCTCTAAAACATATTATGACTCCAATGGAGAATAGTTGTATTTTACAACCTGCTGCAAACCCACATTTTACCAGATATACTGAAAATTTCAGGAGTTCTCAAAAAATTTTGGTGGTATTTTTCATTAGCATTGGTACTTGGTATTTTTTTTCATGGTTCATGGGCTTTTAGGATTTTGGTATCTTCAGGTCTTCAAAGGGTGGTGCATGAAACCTTTATATGTCCAAATTCCTTTTTGAAAATAATACATTTTCTATTTTCCAGTGTTAACAAGGCAGATTCAATTGCATCAGATATAACTACATCCACTGACCCAGAAGGTAAGTTTAAAATGCCACAATCAAATATATATATATA
>NW_017306510.1:881121-884851 GCF_000935625.1 Nanorana parkeri
TATGATATATATATATATATATGTGGGGAGGGAGAGTCTTTAGCTAGCTTCACCATAAATATATCAATCAGGTTTAATGCACAAAGTTCTAACACGTTATTTGCTATAATGATTTGTATTTTCTGCCACGTGATAATAATTACAGCTTTCAGTGGCTGCCATTGTTGAACATTTTCCTGGTAAACAATTGTTACAGCTTAGTGAATTGAACCTATTGAGCAAAGGAAAAATAGAGCTATCACAACCATTAGCTTTAAATTCTTACTCCAGTTTATTAAAAAAAAAAAGAAGCTTTTACTCCCCCTCCCAAAAAAAAAACTTGAAAGGAAAGTTGCTACAAAACCAGATTTTCCAAACAACATTAACAATATTTATCATGGACTCTATTACCCAGAGGTGCCAGTGATGGCACAGTGTGTCCTGAGAAAGTTGAATACTTAAGCTCCTAGGAGAATGTGCTCCTGCATTTGATGGATGAGGGACTGTAATCAAATTGTACCTTCCATTTTCATGCACATCCACTTTTATTGTTCATTTTATAAGGATTATACGCATGGTGTTTCCCAGCAGGTTAAAGTCCAGTTGATGTTTTCATTTCCTATGCAACATTAAATATGGCTTTTGAAATCTAGCGTGGTAATGAGTCACATTTAATCACGTTTGTTTTCATATTTTAGGCTCCAACCCAACAGAGTGTCACCCAGCGGTAAAACATTCTTCTGAGGCAAGCTGTTAAAGAAGAACGTTTGGGAGGGGTTATACGGTTTCAAAGAAAAAAGGAAATGTACAAAACAATTGCCATTCAGATGTGTTCTTAGCCTTCATTTTGCCTAAAATGGCTACTTCAGTTGTTAGCTTCATTCTATATATAAGGCACAAACATAAGTATTAGTAAATAAGTGATGTGCACTTTATAAAAAAGAAAAAATAGTCTTCTAAATTGAAAGTAAACACATTTAATATTAAGTTGGCCATAACTGCTACATTCTGATTGTTTCATGTCCTTTAGATCTACCAAGATAAATAAACCGTAAGGGTCTACCTGAATGAATAAAAATTGCATTCAAGCTACAAGGATGTTAGCAGATCTAGAAGATATTATACAGATATTGTACAATCAGATTGTAATTTGTGTGCCCAGCATAAGTGTAGGAATATATATACTTCATATATATATGCTCATTATAGCTGTGTTTAAATCTGGCTGTTGCTAGTTAATTCTTAGATCATGCCGACCAAAGGTGATGATTGCTGACCCCACCAAAGAGAGGTTTGAACAAATCCATGGTATAGTCAGCAATCCCAGCTACATACCTGCTTCTGATTTAACCATACTTGGTCACAATGCAATGGATGCCGTGTGGTAATCACACTGTGGCATACAGTATGTGTGTGTACATTTTGGGGCTGATTTGTAGTTCTTCCATCCAGCATATCTGGGCAAATGGCATTCACATGGCATCACCTCCACTAAATGGTGTTGAGGAGCATTCTGAGGAATTCCTATGCTCCTTGGCTCCATCTAGTGCCAGTAGTGCCGTGTGGAGAGCATTACACTGGGTGAATGCTGTTCGCATTTCACTACTGCCACTAGATGGCACAGAGGAGCATAGGAATTCCTCAGAATGCTTGTCAATGCCATCTAGTGGCAGTAGTGCCAGGCAAACAGCATTTGCCCAGCTATACGCTAGGCAAAAGATTTATAAATCAGCCCCTTAGAGTCCGAAAAAACTCTGCACTTTTTAGTCCACCTTTTTTTTTTTACTGTTGATAGGATTGGCCAGATATAATAGCTAAATATAAGCCCTTTTATTGATATACAGTAGTTATGACATAAATGTATGTATACCACATGTACCATGTTTTGCTTACTAAAAATTGTGTATTATAAGATTATAACAGAACCTGGTGAGCGAGTTGTATGAAGCCCCATGCTGAAGATGCTTAATCTCTGTTTTTCATGCTAATCCCTAAGCTTCTTCAATCAAGCCTGGATTTAGCTGATGAAGACACAAGCAGTGTTCATCATCCTTATCCAACATGATTGTACTGTAGGAAGTAATTTCAGATAAGGACCAGGGATGGCAGGGCAGGCATTTTTCTCATGACAGGTTCCCTTTAGGTTTGTGGAGCAAACATCTTTAAAGTTTTGATAGAAAATCAAATATTTAATATACTGTATGTATACATTTATGGTTAGGATTGGAATGCCTTTACATGGTAATTTCATTAGAAAGGAAACAGTAGGTGATAATTCCAGTAACTTTTGGGAACTACACACCCTTTAAGCTGGGAAAACGTCATTCAAATGGCTAGGAATTGTAAACATGAATTCCATGCTTTACTCGCAGCCAATTATCATAGCCAGCATTCACAACAATCCCAGAATAGCTTGACAATATAGCTAGGGAGGTTGCTTGTGTGTTACATGCTCATGATGGTTTGATTAGATAATCATTTATGGCATTTTATTACATGGCATGGATATGTTTGTCAGCATTTGATCATCTGAACAGTGGCCTTGCGTTTCCAAATAGCTTGATGTGCAAAGGCACATAGAAGTTTGATGGTTTACCAGCTAAACACAGCCACTGAAATGTAAATGTTCACAATAATGTGACTTATGGAAGGTATTTGGGATTCCAATTGATTCTTGACTGTGTTTGTAAAAAAAGGATGCTGTTGGCTAATGTAGAGTTGACTTTGTACAATAAAATAAGTGATTCTATGCAGTATGTGGTTGATTGTTATTTCCATTCTACTGAAAGACAAAAATGATGTTGATACCCCTCTAAATTATTGACTTGAAGAGTTTTTCAGTTAAGGGTACTGTTAATGCCACAGCATGAAAAGGCATTTTACAAATATGTTGGCTTCTAACCTTGTGGTAACAATCTGGGGAAGGCCCTTTTCTCTTCCAGCAAGAATTTGCCCCTGTGCATAAAGCCAGCTACATAAAGACATGGTTTGATGAGTTTGGTGTAGAGATGCTTGAGTGACCGGAACAAAGTTCTGACCTCAACCCTACTGAACATCACTGGAATGAATTGGAACACCAATTTTAGCCAGATTTTCTGGTCCAAAATCTTTTGGTTAAATGGGCACAAGTTCACACCGTCACACTCCAAAATCTTTTGAAAGAAAAGTGGAGGCTGCAAAGCGTTGGTGCACGGGGTGAGGATGGGTGGGCTGTGGGCATTGCAAACTCTACACTGAGTGGTCAGATTATTATGACCACCCCATCAGTACTTCGTTGGGCCACCTTTTGCCTTCAATTCTTGGGACGATTCTTCTTGGCATTGACTCCACGAGATGTTGAAAGGTGATGCGATGAATCTGACACCATGCCTGATGAATAGCACTGTCCAGTTCTGTGAGATTTGATGGTTGTGGAACCAGCTGCCTGATGGCTCTTTCAACTTCGTCCCACAAATGCTCAATTGGATTGAGATCTGGTGATTGTGGGGGCCACCTAAGCAAGGTAAAGTCTCCCTCCACTCCTGCACAATACGAGCACCGTGGCATGGTGCATTGTTTTGTTATAAGAAGCCATTGGGATACACCATGAACTTGATCAGCAACGATAATTTGGTATGTTGTGCTATTCAGACGTTGTTCCACACAAATTAAAGGGCCCAAATCATACCAGGAAAACATGCCCCAAACCATAACACTGCCCCCACCAGCTTGAAGGGTTGTACTCATGCATGTGGGGTGCATGCTTTCATGC
>NW_017306510.1:884956-891041 GCF_000935625.1 Nanorana parkeri
AAGGATCAGTAATTTAACATCACTTAAAATGAAACATTAAAAATTAAAAATTCCTTTAAACATGGTGCCTGGGTGGTCCCCTTTCACTGACCGTAATGAAGGAATTTTTAATTTTTAATGTTTCATTTTGTGTGATGTTAAATCACTGCTCCTTTAAAAATTGTATTTTTTAAAAGTGTTTTTTTCATTGATACATATGCTAGAACAGGCTATGTTCGAATCGAACCTACGTTCGACTCGAACATGTAGCCCATCCCTAATAATAATCTGGCCACTCAGTGTATATTAATACCCATAGTTTTGGTATGGGATGTCCACAAACCTTTGGCCATATAGTGTAGAACTCCAGTCTTAGAAAACATTTCTGTATTATAGTCTAGTGGCAGAGCTGTCTAGATCTCAAAGGATAACCTATTCACAATTTTGTGTCTGTTTCTGAATTGGGAGGGCTGCTAATATGCAAATTATTTGATCTTCAAAACCAGAAGATCAGATACATTGCATATTAGCAAGTTATCTGATTTCCAATCAGCATTGTCCATCCTGCTTTAAAATCCAGCCTGAAACCAGGACCAGATTTCTCCATATCCAACATAGGCTGTAGCCCAGGGTGACGGGGCTGCCAGCTTTTCTCAACCTTTTTAGCATGGAGGAACCCTTGAAAAAACCCCTTGCTAATAATTACTATAGCTATAGCTGTGACACCTTGGATTATTTTATGTGGTTTATTTAAAAATGAAAGGAATAACAAAACAAATGGCCAGAAAAGAAACAGAAATGTATAATGTATAATGTCCCATTACTTGGTGGCCACCAGAGAAAGATCCCCATTGTCTGTTGGTCAGTGCGGTGCAGTCTTACATTAGTATACAGTGTAATTCCCTCTTACACTGGTGATCACTATAGTGCCCTCTTAGGCTGGTAGTCAGTGTAGAGCCTCCTTATGGTCAGTGAATTCCCCTCTTATATTGGTGGTCAGTGGGGAAGAGCCCTTTTAGATTGGTGGATGTACATTCAGAGCAGGCAATGGAGGTCAGTGGGAGAAGGGCCCCATTACCCTAGTGGGCAGTGGGAATAATGCATCTTACTCTGGTGGCAGTAAGAAGAAAAAGGGACATTCTTCCACATTGGTGGTAAGGGGAAGAATGTCTCCCCTAGAGATAGATATTAAAATCACTGGTGTCCTTTACTGACAAACCAGAGAAAGGCTACTCTAACTGTTCTCTAACCTAGATAGGGACGTAGATATTTTTTTTTACCTGGGGTGAGGGTTTAGCATTTTGGAGTTTAATTTCCGCTATAACAATTCACCTCACCTCAATCGCATTCACCCTCAGTTCACCTCCCAGGCAGTGCTCATGTTTCATGCTGCACTCTGACACTCTGCCCGGACTTTCCCCTCTTACTGTATCATGCTAAGAGGTACTAGTTACATAGTTACATAGTATTTGAGGTTGAATAAAGACATTAGTCCATCAAGTCCAACCTATTAGGATCTCATTCTAGGAGTACCCGTACCCCTGTATATTACGGTCCCTTAAGAAATCGTCCAAAAGTTTCTTGAACAATTCCACATTATTTGCTGAAATCACCGCCTGTGGCAGTGAGTTCCAGACCCTAACTGATCTTACTGTGAAGAACCCCCTTCGCCCCTTGTGCTGGAATTTTTTTTCCATCAATTTTAGGTGATGGCCTCTAGTTTTTGTAACGGAGTTAATTTTAAACAGTTTATCGCTAATGTTGCTACCACCAATAAACATTTTGTACATTGAAATCATACCCCCCCTTAATCTCCTCATCTCTAATGTGAACATGTTTAAATAGGGGGAGGACCCCCCTTTTTCCTCTTATATCCTCTCCCCTTAACCTGGAAGACTGGCAAGCACAGAAAAAAGGGTGAATATTTGGTGTTTGTAGCTCCTTACAGTAAGATACATTACTTTTGATACTACACAAGAAGAAAAAGAAATATCTTAATAGCAGGCCCAACAGTGGTTCTGTAATATAGTCTCTCTAATGTAAGTCACACAAGATCACTGTAGGACACACATGATATGGCAGAATCCAGTAAGCATGTCCCATGGTCACCTTTCCAGTGTGCAGCTATCTTTTTCAACTTTCTTGCCAAATACCCTGAAAAATTCCAGAAGAAAATTGTGCAACTTCTCATCTTGCGGCTCGTCCACACTTACAGGTAAAGCAGTCACTTTGCTCACCTCAGGAAGCCCCATAGCCTGACACTACCAAAATGCCCCAGAATTTGAATTAAACACAGGAGTGGTTTGGCAGTAGAGGAATACAACACATTGTAGCAGCTTTTTTGTTTTTCTTACCAAAAAAGTGCATGCATGTCCAACATTTAGAAGTAATAATGTATCTTCATTGCCTTACAGATAATAAAAATAGTTTTCATTTGTAAAAATTTGTAATACGTAACATCCAGTGGTTTACATTCGGAAAAAAAGACCACCTAAATTTGTATTTTATATACTCTAGCCTTAGATTCACTGCGCCAGTTAGATGGCACCGATGATCCGCTCCATTCGTATCCCTGTCATGTTTCTATTAAGTTTTTTGGGATCGACTATTGCTTCTTCTCAAGTGTGTCTTGAGGTGTTAATATTTGCTGTAAATCTATATATGTTTTCTCAAATGTTTATTCTTTTGGTCATTCTTGATCTTGTCCTACTGACCTATACTACTTTACATTATCTTGTACTTTTGCATATCTGTACTGCAAATCTTTTATTCCTGGTTTGCATTTTATGGGTTTTTTTCAATAAAAATTAAAACGAGAAAAAAAATCAGTTCTAATGCTCACTTTTACCGTATCTGACATTACGGGGTCTATTTATAAGGATTCCACAGAGCCTCTCTGTGAATAACACTTACAGGTAAAGCAGTCACTTTGCTCACCTCAGGAAGCCCCATAGCCTGACACTACCAAAATGCCCCAGAATTTGAATTAAACACAGGAGTGGTTTGGCAGTAGAGGAATACAACACATTGTAGCAGCTTTTTTGTTTTTCTTACCAAAAAAGTGCATGCATGTCCAACATTTAGAAGTAATAATGTATCTTCATTGCCTTACAGATAATAAAAATAGTTTTCATTTGTAAAAATTTGTAATACGTAACATCCAGTGGTTTACATTCGGAAAAAAAGACCACCTAAATTTGTATTTTATATACTCTAGCCTTAGATTCACTGCGCCAGTTAGATGGCACCGATGATCCGCTCCATTCGTATCCCTGTCATGTTTCTATTAAGTTTTTTGGGATCGACTATTGCTTCTTCTCAAGTGTGTCTTGAGGTGTTAATATTTGCTGTAAATCTATATATGTTTTCTCAAATGTTTATTCTTTTGGTCATTCTTGATCTTGTCCTACTGACCTATACTACTTTACATTATCTTGTACTTTTGCATATCTGTACTGCAAATCTTTTATTCCTGGTTTGCATTTTATGGGTTTTTTTCAATAAAAATTAAAACGAGAAAAAAAATCAGTTCTAATGCTCACTTTTACCGTATCTGACATTACGGGGTCTATTTATAAGGATTCCACAGAGCCTCTCTGTGAATGTTAATTCTGTGAGAAAGGATGCCCAAAATTAACTTACTTAAAAGTCCAATGTAATTTTGAATGCCATTGTGTAATACTACATTATGGCTAATAAATGGAGCTGAGGAGCATAGGAAATAAATAGTTCCTTCCTAACTTTCTCAGCTCCATCTAGTAGCCATAATGCAGTATTTTACAGATAGTAGATTCAAATTGAAAAGTAAATGTACTAAGAATGTTCATTTTGGGCTCTATTCACACAAAACAAATATTCATGGTGTTCAAACTACATTCGCCCTGTGAATTGTGTATAAATATACCCTTCATGGATTTCTTACCTTTTTACCTATTGCCTCAGCTTTTATTTAAGATTAACCTCCCTGGCGGTATGATTATGTCAGGAATTTTGTACCAAAAGCGGTACATTGTTTTGCATGGAAATTTGGTGTTATCTATTGTAGGCCTGTAATTCTTAGTAAATCTTAGGAATAACCCACCTAAATCTGTCCAAACAAGAGTCCAGTAGACATCCCAGGTATGATAAAGTTTGAAACACGAAATAGTGTACATTGCAACTTTTCACTTTTGAATTTCCCACCTGCTGTGATGCCCGAAAACGAAACTAAAAGTCAGATGCCGGCTTTTAGTTTCATTTTCGGGCCGCGTACAGCAGAGGACGCCGCGGGATCGCAGCAACAAGGTGAGTGTCACTTTTCTCTGCAGCCCCGAGCAGCCCCGAGTCTGGCTCTGGGTTACCGCTCCTAGCATTGAAAATTCAACCCGAGCCAGACTCGGGATTACCGCCAGGGAGGTTAAAGAAGTATCAGGGCCGGTGCACACCTAGGTGATTTATCACGCAAAACACAGATTTGCATTGAAGTCAATGGAGGCTGCTCACTCCTTTGCTGTTTGTTGCGGGACCAAAATCGCCTGTTGCGTGAAAAGGTGCAGGGTGGTTGTCGCGTGGTTTGGGTGGTTGTCGCGTGGTTTGAAAAACGTGCGGTTTACAATGAACAGTTGCACGACTGAAAACGCGCGACAACGAAAACATCTCAGCATCTGAATCGCCTAGGTGTGAACCTAGACTCACCTTGTATTATTTTGCACAGCACAGTCACCTAACTCCCATAGTGTATATTGCTCTTTATCCCATGCTTCTGTGTGCAGTAGAAACTGAGATACAGACTCTGACAGCTCAATCCTCTTCATTCCTGATCAGTCTCTGCAAAGGAGATGGTCTCACTGCCTCTGCACTTTCTTTACACAAAACAAGTCTCCCTTTCAGTTCTTTTAGTTCTAGTGTCTGTGTTGATTCTTGTGAAAGTGTGCTCCCTACCCCCGCAGTCATATGTCTGGAAAATGCAGGAATAGTGAGATAAGAGCTGTCAATCAAGAGGTTGTCTCTTTTGCAGAGCATAGTTGGGAATGAAGTGGAGTGAGATGCCAAAGGCTGTATCTCAGTTTCTACTGCACACAAAGAATGGGATAAAAAAAGCACCATAAACTGTGGAAGTTAAGTGACTGAGCTGTGAAAAATAATACAAGGTGAGGCTGTGAGTGGAGGGCACCTTGGTGACATCCCTTTTAGGGGCCGGGTCCATGATGCTTGCACTCACATGATGTCCTCTGTCCTTCCAGGTCGAATGACTGAGGACATCTAGTGGGGGGTACCAGAGATGAGGTGAGTATTGCAGCTGTATTTTACTGACACATTTATAAAAATAACATCTAAATTACAGATCTGTAAGTTTAACTTCAGTAGTTGGGAAGATACTTGAAAGTTTGATCAAGGAACACATGCACTTGTTTTTGCTTGAAAATAACATTATAAGCGATAGTCAGCACGGATTCACAAAAGACAGAAGTTGTCAAACAAACCTACTTTCTTTTTATGAGGAAGTGAGTAATAAATTGGACAGAGGAATGGCTGTGGATATAGTATACTTGGACTTTGCAAAAGCGTTTGAGACAGTTCCCCACATGCGGCTAATGTATAAGTTAAGGTCAGTAGGTATAGAGCAGGGGGCCCCACAATTTTTTGCCTCTAGAGTTACTTTTCAAATGACGAGCTCAATGAGATCTACCAACGAGAAAACACCTTCATTTAAAAAACGAGCTCAATGAGATCTACCAACGAGAAAACACCTGCATTTAAAAAACAAGCACATTAAAATAGTTACTGGGACTACTTCCTCTCTCTCTCCTTGCGCTCTCCCCTGTATCTTTCTCCTCTCTGCTGTCTTTCTCTTCTCGCTCTCTCTCCTCGATCTCTCCCCTGTCTCTCTCTCCCTCTCTCTGCTGTCTCTTCTCTCTCCTTGCTCTCTCCCCTGTCTCTCTTGCGCTCTCTCTCCTCGTGCTTTCCAGGGCCGGATTTACTCCCCCTGCCACCCCAAGGTCAGGTTCCACAATACCCCCCCCCCCCGCACCGCCAACCCCCCTTCCCCATCAATTGAGAATGGCAACCAGATGGCAGGCGGGGGGGGCGTATTGTGGAACCTGGCCTTGGGGCGGGGCTAGTTTCA
>NW_017306510.1:891080-990624 GCF_000935625.1 Nanorana parkeri
CCTGTGTGATAGCAAGATAGACAGCTACTTCCTCCGGCGTCAATCCACATTAACAGGACGCCGGAGGAAGTATCTGACAGCTGGGGGGAGGAGTTGCGGTCCGCTGCGCCAGCCGGCGGACACCTCACACTGGCGCCCACAACTTCCCCACAAGGTCACCGCTGCCGCCCCTCTGCACTCTGCCGCCCCGAGGCCGGGCCTCGGTGGCCTCTGGGAAATCCGGGCCTGGTGCTCTCTCTCCTTGGGCTCTCTCTCCTTGTGCTCTCCCTTGTATCTCTCTCTCCTCTTTGCTGTCTCTCTCTCGGCTGTCTATTCTCTCTCTCTCTCCACGCTCACTATGCTGTCTCTTCTCTCTGCTGTCTCTTCTCTCGCTCCTCTCTCCCCTTGCGCTCTCTCTCCTCGCTCTCTCCCCTGTATCTCTCTCTCTCTCTCTGCTGTCTCTTCTCTCTCTCCTCTGGCTGCCTCTTCTCTCTCCTGGCTGTCTTTCCTTACCTGCACTACAGCAGCTTCCCAGGTCTCCTCTCATGTGCGCTGTCGTCCTGCGGTGCTCGTGTGGCCGACGCTGCAGATGGGGACAGGTGTCCCGCTCCTTCCCACCTGCAGCGTCTGACACATTCAGCCGCACTAGCACCGCATGACGACAGGACAGAGGGAGCTCTGGTCAGTGAACCGGTCACGATCTACCAGTGTTTGCTCTGCAATCGACCAATAGGCACCTCTGCTCTGAAGAAAGAAAATTCAATAAATATTGGGTTAGATCAGACCCTGACTGCAATTGTGATCCAGGCGTGGCTGGCAGTGCTCATGTGGTGGTGTTAACAGTTCCAATCGCATCTGCTGTGTTTGTTTCCATTCAATTAATTCCTTGAGGTCAGCAAACCACAAAATAGTAATTAGGGGCGTAACTAGAAATCACAGGGCCCCATAGCAACATTTTGTAGGGCCCCGTGATTGCTAGTTATGCCAATTGCAGAGCCCACCTGATATACCAAACAGCCCACCTGAGGGTGATCCTGCAGAGCCCACCAGGGTCTCAGATGGGCTGCACACCTCTTACCTGTCAGCGCTGTCCGCCTCCGTGGTTGCCGGGCCCCGCCTCCTCTTCCTTCTTCAGGCCCCGCCTCCTCTTCTATCGACGGGCCCCGCCTGCTCTTAGGTCACTGGTCAGTGATGTAAGAGTGTAAGAGGAGGCGGGGTTGCTCTTAGGCGGGCCCCGCCTCCTCCTTCACTGCGAACGCCGGCCTCTTCTGCTGCAGCTGCTGGCTGTCACTGACACAGCTCCGCAGCGGCTGTGAGGGGAAATCAGTGATCTTCACAGCCCCTGCTGAGCTGTGTCAGTGACAGCGAGCACCCTCACATGCCATAGCGACCCAGGCAGCCCACACGGCATCAGAGGGATGCCTTGGCTAGGCCCTCCTGTGTCCGGGCCCCATAGGGCCGCCTGGGTCACTATGGCGATTGTTACGCCACTGATAGCAATGATAGTTTTGGCAGGATATAATATCCATCATTTCATTTAACTATGCAGATGGTGGGGACCAATTATTTCTCTAGTCACCCTACCTATCCATGGTTGACCTTGTGGCCAGGGCCAGATTTCTCACAAGGCCATCGAGGTCCGGCGGCAGAGAGGGGCGGCTGGGGTGTGGAATCCCCCGACGCCCGGGACATGCCGTTCTGGGCATCGGGGGAGCGGGGAAGCCGCTTGTTTGTTTCACTTGTATGCAGCCTGGAGGTCCCCCCCACCGTGTACCTCTTTCCTCGCTGGCCGCCTCTGTCTGAAGAGCTTCAAGATGGAGAGCGTGGAGTAGAGCGGATAACGTCCGTTCGTTCCTCTGTTCTATGTAAATAGTGAGGGGAGAGCTGTACTAGCAGCCTTCACATCATAGCTGTCACAGGAGTTCCAGCACAGAGAACCTGTCACCTCCAAATGCTATCACACAGGGGCTTGTTAGCTCCTTTGTAATAGCGATAAAGTTAAGGGGGAAAAAATTATATAAAATAAAAAAATGTGATTACAAAGTAAAAAATTATAAGAAAAAAATTAAAAGATGGTAAGATAAATAAAAATGTAAACAAAATAATATAAGAAAATAAAAAAGTGACAAGAAAGTAAAAATAAATATAAACAAAAATTAAAAAACAATTAAAACGAATCTGGACCCCCAGCCATCTGGTCCTTTAGATTCTTTAGTAGCCCATGCAAAAGGTCTGGTGATAGCAATTCAATACAATGTTTGAATGCAAAGATACTAATCCAATAATGTGTAATGATATCACAGCTCTGGTTGTGCCTATTGCTCACCACCCAATGCAGTGGCCTTGTGTGCATGTTGCTGAATTACAAATTAGATGGCTGTGAGTTCAAATTCTCAGGTGACCACCTTTTCAGCTTTATTTCATAAAGTAGCAGAAACCAGCAACCAACTGGCTTTCAGATAAGTTAACCTTTCATATCGGTTGTTATGGGTTATTGCAGTGTAGTGTCACTGCAGTCAAGATGGTGTCCTGTGGGTCAAGGCAATGGACTCTTGGAAGTAGAGTTTAACTAGATTGGACTAGCCTTAAGGAGACCAAGGGGGAGACTCTCATGGTAGTAATCACGTGGTATGTAATGATATCACAGCTCTGGTTTTGTGTGCCTCCCACCATATATGGCAGTGGCGCTGTGTGTATGCTGCTGACCACAAAAACAAAATGGTTGTGAGTTCTAATCCATATGCAACCACCTTTTCATATTTATTGACTAAAATTGTAGAAACTGCAGAAACCAATATCAACCAATTGGCTTTCCGACTAGGTAGCCTTCTATATGGATTGCTATGGGTTATTGCACTGTGGAAGCAGCAGTCAAGATGGTGCCCTGTGGTTCAAGGCAACGGACTCTTGAAAAAAGAGTTTAAGAAGGGAAGAGTCTTGAGGAGGCCAAGTGGGACACTGCTCTAGTTCTGATGGCAGCAATTTAACACAATGTTTGACCATTAATCCACTAACTACATGGCATGCATTGTTATCACAGCTCTGGTTTTAAGCCACCCCCCTCTGTCTGAGGTGGTGTTGTTGTGTGTATGCTGCTAACCTCAATGATAAAATGATTGTGAGTTCAAATCCTCATACAACCACTGTTACCATCTGAAGCAGTGGCATTGGGTGTATGCTGCTGACCTCAATAATAAAATGGTTGTGAGTTCAAATCCTCAGGTGACCACCCTTTTAGATTTATTTATTAAAGTTGTATGAATTGCAGAAATCAAGTAGCAACCAATTGGCTTTCCGACTAAGTAGCCTTTCATATTGGTGGCTCTGGGTTATTGGACCTTGTAGACAGTTGAGATGGTGTCATTTGGTTCAAGGCAATGGACTCTTAAGAAGTAACTGAGCCAAGTGGGAGGCTAGCCTATGTCTAACGGCAGCAATTAAAAATAAAGTATGACCATTAGACCACTAATTGTCTGGTATGCAATGATATCACAGCGCTGGTTTTGGCCACGCCCACCATCTCAGCCAGTGGCGTTGGGTGTATGCTGCTAGCCTTAAAAATAAAGTGATTGTGAGATTGAATCCCCAGGTGACCACCTTTTCAAATTTATTAACGTTGAATAAACTGCTGAATTCCAGTAGAACTCAATTGGCTTTCAGACTAAGTAGCCTTTCATATTGGTGGCTCTGGGTTATTGAAACCTGCAGGCAGTTGAGATGGTGTCCTTTGGTTCAAGGCAATGGACTCCTGAAAGTAACTGAGCCAAGTGGGAGGCTTGCCTATGTCTAATGGCAGCAATTAAATACAATGGCTAACCATTAAACCACTAATTGTCTGGTAGGCAATGATATCAAAGCTCTTGTTTTGGCCCCGCCCACCATCTGAGGCAGTGGCGTTGGGTGTATGCCACTGACCACCAAAATAAAATGGTTGTGAGATCAAATCCCCAGGTGACCACCCTTTTAGATTTATTTATTAAAGTTGTATACATTGCAGAAAACCGGTAGCAATCAATTGGTTTTCAGACTACGTAGCCTTTCATATTGGTGGCTCTGGGTTATTGCACTTTGCAGGCAGTTGAGATGGTGTCCTTTGGTCCAAGGCAATGGACTCTTGAAAGTAACTGTTTCTTTAAAACCAGATGGAGATAGTCATTGATGCCAAGATTCATTTAACCATTAATCCACCAATCGTATGGTATGTCATGATATCACAGCTCTGGTTTTGGTCCCGCCCACCATCTGAGGCAGTGGTCTTGTGTGTAGCATGGCGATCTCACTAATAGAATGGTTGTGAGTTCGAATCCACAGATGGTCACCAATTCAGATTTGTTTATTAAAGTTAAATATACTGCAGAAACTCATAGCAACCAATCAGCTTTCATACCGGGTATGGTTGATATTGGTTGCTATGGGATACTGCACTTTTAAATTTGTATTACCTTGCTTGATAACCTCGGTTGAATTTGAGTTGCATTACTACTGCTCACAGCCTTGAGTATCCAGGTCTGTGGCTCAGCATTAAGGGTGATGACTGTGGAATCTGAAGGCCGAGTGTTCGATTCCCAAGGTAGATCAAACTGCCAAATGGTTGTTTGGGGCGAAACAGCAACCATGTGCTCACGGAATGTGAAGGGGCATCCCTGTTCACAAAAACCTGGTGAGAGGTTAAAGGGCAGACCTTCTCCCCAAAGAACTATGAGGTGGTTGGCACCATGTGAATAAAACCACAGTGACATATACTCCAGCATGGAAGGGCCATCTCTGGTCACAAAAACCTGGTGAGAGGTTAAGGAGCAGACCTTCTCAACCAAAGAACTATGAGGTGGTTGGTACCATGTGAATGAAACCACAGTGACATATACTCCAGCATGGAAGGGGCATCTCTGGTCACAAAAACCTGTGTGAAGGTGGTAAGGAGCAGACCTTCTCCCCCAAGAACTATGAGGTTGGCACCATGGGAATGAAACCTCAGTGAAGCAAACTCCAGCCATGTGCATAACATGGCAAGAGGATAAAGGGTAGTGCAATGTGAGCAAGTTGGAAGAGACCCCCAGAACCTTACACAAAAAGGTAAAGTAATTGAGTAGAAAAGCAAATACCAGTCATTTTCTTTTTGCATTAATAGGACATTTTCAAGATACTTGCACAGCTCTCTCTGCGTCAACTCCACCATCCTCAGTGGACAGCCTTCTTTGCACAGGATCATTCACCTACTTTCCCAAGGATGGTGATCCACACCACCACCTCAAGTTTCCCAAGGAAGGCAGTGCGCACCACCACATGTTCAAGCTCTGAATAATTCCACTGGGTCTTCACACCATTTTGCATGCATTGGGGTTGGTCCTGCTTCAAGTGACCAACTTTGCACTCACTCGTGGGAATCAAACCCACAACCCTCTGATTCAGGCTCCAGGAGACTTACATGCTGCACCACAGAACCAGAAGACAACAGAATGAGTTGCTCATGTTCCTATATCATGGAGATTGGCTCTCTGAGCCTATTGAACGCTAAAACAAACATGTTACCCCAGTAGAGATTCGAACCGGACAAGTCAGGGTTTGCTGCATTCTAAATCAGCAGGCAAACCACATACACCACAAGGCCTGTACATGTGCAAACCTTCTCAGTAAAAGTATATACTAAAGACAACTTTGGGGGTGGGATTATAAAAAAAAAGTGTATAGTGGCTTCTGAATCATAGAATAAACCTCTCTACATGCATATTTAAACACACCACCTAGAGCAGGGGCGCCCACAAGTTTTCATCTGGAGATCTACTTTTCAAATGATGAGCTCAATGAGATCTACCAACGAAAAAACACCTGCATTCAGGGGTAGGAGGGGGCAAAGCGGTGCATTGACGTCAATGGCACCGCAGCCTGGCCCCTCACCCACAGTGTGATCGCCTGCACCTGTAACCCAGGCACATTAGTGCCTGCGCTTAAGTCCAGTGCAATCCGGAAAAATGCTGCAATCTGCAAATTTTTGCAGATCGCACTGGACCGGAATGCAGGCACTAATGTGCCTGCGTTTTGGGTGCGGGCGATCGCACTGTGGGCGGGGGGCATGGCTGAGGTGCCTTTGACTTCAATACAACCCCACACCCCCTCCTGCCCCTGAATGCAGGGAGTCAGCCGGCCTACATTCCAGTGTGTCCTAGAGGCCCCGGCATCCTGTCCTCCTGCGGTGCTCGTGTGGCCGTCATTGCACATGGGGAGAGGTGTCCCGCCCCTTTCCATCTGCAGCGTTTGCCACATTCAGCCGGCAGCCACACGAGTACAGCGGGAGCATAGCCGTAGCCAGCTCCTTTTGTGCCGAGGTAAGAAAAAAAACGTGTGCCCCCACCCAACAGGCGTGTGATGTTACCCAGTGCTGTGCCTCCTTTTCTGCACCCTCTGTTCTAAATGAATGGAAAGCACAGAGACTTCCCATTCATTCAGAAAATATTTTACTATCATCCAGTTTCTGAATGGGGAGGAGCCTCTGTAGTGAGTGCTTCTCCCCATTGAGAAACTCATGAATGAACAGGAAGTCCTGTTCATTCATAACTGGGGACACATAGCACTATGTGTCCCCAGTTATTTACAAACACTGGAGTGATCAGATGATCGCTCCAGTGTTTGTCCTGCACAGAGGATTGGTACATATCACTGATATGTACCGATCCCCTGCCGCTCGGCCACGCACATGTGAGCTCAGCTTCTCCTGTAGATCCGCGCTGCTCTCCCGGGCAGAGGCAGCAGTGGATCCGTGGAGAGGTGAAAGAAGCGCTGCAGCCGGGGGGGGGGCAGAGGAGGGAGCCGCTGTCACAGCAGCATGTGCGGTGAGGAGAGAGAGGCCGTCAGATCCAGGCCGAGTAGCTCTCTCCTCACAGCTCGGCCTTAGTTCTGTGACAGCGGCTCCGTCCTCTGCCACGGGCTGCAGCGGTTCTTTCACTACCTTTCAGATCCCCGATGCATACAGGTGAGGATCCAGAGAAGCACCACGTGCGCGAGGAGAGGCCATCATGATCTACCACTGATCGCTACGCGATCAACCTTATGGGCACCGCTGGTATAGAGTATTCAATCTGTAATTGGATAGAAAACTGGCTTAACTACCTCCGGGCCGGCCGTAGTAAAAAAAACGGCCGGCCAGGAGCTCTCTAGATCTGAGCGGGCGTCCTTAGACGTCCGCTCAGACAGTGGGAAATGGCAGATATTTAAAAACAGGCAGCGATGCCTGTTACCATACAAGCGATCCGCCGGCTGTAGAGCCGGCGGATCGCGTGTATGGGGTGCCGATCGGTTCCCCCCCCCGCCATTGTCCCGCTGATCCCGGGCTCCGCTGTGCCCGGTGCGAGCCCGGGATCAGCATGACGCCTGTGTCACAGGGGATCAGAGGGAGATCTTTACACAAGCTCCCTCTGGTCCCCTCTCCTCTGCAAGAATGTGGAAGTGTTGTATAATACATCACTTCCACATTCTTGTGTCACTCTCCAGCGTCAGAAGCTGGAAAGAAGCTGATGGAGCAGATCTGTGCTTCAAAGAAGCTGATGGAGCAGATCTGGTGATATTAGGGGTCTTGGAGACCCCTGATGTCTCCATTAGGGGACCTGTCACATATTTTGCTATCACATAGGGGGGTTTTATTAGCCCCCGTATGTGATAGCAATAAAGTTTAGTGAAAAAAAATGTAAACTCCCCCCCCTAAAAAAAATGTAAAACTAATTTTTAAAGTCCCCAACCATACATACACGCATGCAAACATGCGTGCATACGTGCAAAAAAGACGATTGCGCTCATTACGCCGCACATGTTACATATCGCCGCGAACGTCGGAGTGACAGCAATAATTCTAGGGCCATCAATCACGGATAACACTAAACTGCTGAGCGGTGAAAGCTTTTAAAGTGTCGCCTATGGTCAATTTTGGGTATGATAGTTTTCTGCGATTTCGCGGTGCGCGCAATTTTACAGCTTGACATGTTTGGTGTCTATTTACCCGACGTGACCTCATCTTTTATATTTTACCAAAAAACTGTGTAATAATAAATGTTTCCTAACATTATGTAAAAAACAACAACTTTTTTTTAACAACATTTTCTGTAGGGGGGGCTGGGAGAGAGCACCCCCCTGAAATGATGGCAGATAGCAAGGGAAGCAATAGCTTCTTTGCATGTTTTACAATCGTTTAATTGCTATGTTCACACAAAATCATTAACGTGGAAAAACACACAAGCCGGTTAACAAAATGACATCTTGTCAATCAAAAGTTAAAATATACATGCCTGTATAAGATCTGACCTTTAGAAGTATGACATTATTTCTGTTACTCACTTCTGCTAACAAGATGATCAGTACCCTGTTATTTTATCAGATAGTTGTGTTTCCACCCAGAGGACCCATAAAATGTTGCCTGAGACCTAAGTATTCCCATGGACCAGATTATATACACTTTGATCTTTTTTTAGACCTGCAATGCTTTCCATCAACTTAAAGAAAAGGAAATCTGTTTCAAATAAGGATCTTACAGTTCATAAAAATAATAGAAAATACATTTAGAGAGTAATTTTCAGCAGCTGTCTGAATATGAAAAAGAAAAAACTCAATTTAAAAAAGAAAAAAACCTCAAAAGTTTAGGATTTTCCATGAATCCAAAACTTATAGAAAAGAAAATCGGTTTCAAATAAGGATCTTACAGTTCATAAAAGCAATAGAAAATACATTTTGAGTCATTTTGAGCAGCTGTCTGAATATAAGAAAAAGTGTCAAGGGGCAGATTAATAATGCATCCTATTGTAAGACTTTAAGGGGTCAATAGTCTGAAATATAATTAAGTCAAATATGTCGGGGATCTGTATGAGTCTTTAGATGAGGTGTCATTTGGTGTGTTGCTCCTGTGGACATCTTTGTGGTCTCAATAATGTTTATCAAGCATGAATAAGAACTGGACTACAGAATATGAGTCTAAGGAATACTGATAGCTGTAAAGGATTACTTAAGGAGATCTCAGTTGGAATAATTCATCACAGTGAGAAATGTTTTTATTGCATTATTGAAAAACCTCATCGCGCTTGGAAAAATAATACTTCTAATTATAGAAATGAATGAGAAAAAGCTATATAACCACATGGTCCAAATGATTTTTCGTTTTTCACATTACAACACTTTCCCACTCCCAGGTCAGCAGTTGGGTCATCACCACCATAAGCCAGCTACTCACTGAAACTCCTTAGGCCTGACAAACATAGAGGTTTAAGAGTGCTTTTTACCCTCAGATTTATCCTGGGCTCTGTTGTCCTCCTCTCAGTAATGGGAGTTTGCCAGAGAGGTAGGTATTAAATGGGCAACATATCCAATCACAATGCCAATCAAGTACATACTTGAAAATTTTAGGGAAGCTTTGCATTAATGTGCATTGCATTAAGGCACCCTATTCACTTTGAATGGGTTATCTATGCACCCCAGCCCACCGAAAACTAGACATGACCATTTTTATCTTAACATAGCACCCCACAATGCATGGTAGAACATGATTGTGTGTTGCTATGCACTGCAATGCAGGCCTGTAGCTCTAGTGTGTTGAGGTGCCAATCAGGCTGGTAAAAAGTTTTCAATGCATTTTATGCTGTTGAAAGTCTATATGTTTGTACTTTCTACCTCTGATTCAATCTTTCATTGGGCATCATGTTCCTAAATGTATATAATGTATGTATAAATGTATATATACTGAAGAGATTTACCCTCTGTATTTGTCCTGGTGATCACTGGAAAGAGGATAGAACGTGAAGAGAGATCCACCAGTTTTACCGTTTGAAAGATTTCGACTTGCCACCGATCTCCATTACAATGTACACATGTGCCAGGGCTAGTCACTAGCTGTGTCTCTGAGACAAGGAATTTATAGGAAATTTACTTAATTAGACAGACATAAAAATGCTGCAAATAGGTTAAACATAACTACTACTCAATCGAAAACAAAAACAAGTTAATTTTGATTGTCTGCAGTCACTCTTTGGCTGACAATTTTCCACCTGGCTCCTTTGACAAAAGTAGGAAACAGACAAAATTTGCTATGTGTATGGTCATCCTAAGAGTTACGATTGGTTCTAGTGCCCATTGTCTCTAGGAAAAGAAAGTAATGGAAAATCTAAAACTGACATGTACAGATTTGTCTTTATTCAAATAAAGCAAATGGTAAGATAATACAGGTGAAACTCGAATAATTAGAATATCGTGCAAAAGTAATTGCAGTACCGTATATACTCGAGTATAAGTCGTCCCGAATATAAGCCGAGGTACCTAATTTAAAAAAAAAAAAACTGGGAAAAAGTATTGACAGGATATTGTTCTATGAACAATCCTAGTTTTATTGATTGCATGTAATAATCTACTTTTTTGAGGTTGTGGATTTGGGGTTCTTGGGGTTTTCATGAGCTGTAAGCCATAATCATCACAATTATGACAAATCACGGCTTGAATTATCTTGCTTTGCATGTAATGAGTCTATCTCATATATTAGTTTCACCTTTTAAGTTGCATTAGTGAAATAAATGAACTTTGCACGATATTCTAATTATTCAAGTTTTACCTGTACTTACAAATGTGCAGTAAAAAGCACTTGGATCAATCTCTCGATCAATGTAGGACCCCAGTTAGTAGATGAACACAGAGGACGCCGCTCTGCTGGCTGGCATGCCACCTCAAGGCTGTTCGTCTGTGTTTGCGGCTAACTCGTTTACGGGCATGCCCCCTTCTTCAGAGGTTGATCTGAAACTCCCATTGATTGGCTGGTGAGGCACAAACACTCCAGATGTTTCCCCATTGTCTGCCCCACTCTGTGGCAGGTGTAATCAAGAGCAGAAAACCTAGAATTAACCAGATGATACCAAACTACAAATTAGCTAGACTGATTGCAGAATTAGTCTTTTTTTTTGTGATCTACTGTTCAGCACCTATGGGAGACTTGTAAATATCACCAATAAACACTGCACTGTTTGCCACATATTTGGCTGTACAATTTCAGTCTAACCAGATTGCTTAGTACCCTCTCATTCTGAATCACCATACTCTGGACTACAATTTAGATATCTATATGGTGCGTGTTAAGAGCACTTTATCAATTAAGGAAATGATTACAGGTGTGTTAGCAAATTTAGCTACCTTTAAAGGTGACTTTTTGCTTAGCTGGGTGTGTCAAAGTATCTCCTAATGTAGCTTACATCTATGTCTTGTAAATGTCTATGAGCTAACTAGCCACCCCTATGTTCTTAGATGCTATTTTACATTGTCTGACAAATCCTCTGAGTGGATGAGGAAAGGAAATTATTATATTATATAGCCTGTAAAGAAGAGGATGCTTAGTTCACAACGCCCTTTGCTATGCTTCTTAAAAGAGGTCTTAAATTTGTAAAACACTCTTTGTACTGTCAAACCTGCTAGATATAATATACTCTACACTGACACAATGAGCTACAGCAATAAGCAGAACCAATCTGAAAAACATAAAGGGAGTAAAATCTTAAGCCAAATAACCTCGCTTAGTCTCAGAGGGTTCCGTAAAGATAACAATGCTGGCACCTGGAGGCCTATTAGTTTCCAGGTCAAGCCTAGCAGCAGTGCCACCGTCACCAAACATCATTCATTCACCCATGGAGCTAACTATGGATTTACAAATAGTAGTTTTGGCAAAGAAGTCTCACTTAACAGAGAATCCAAAAAGCACATTTTGCTCCCCACCAATGAGAAGGAAACCATGAGGATTTTAAATGACCGACTGGCATCCTACTTGGAGAAGGTGCGTTCTTTGGAGGAAGAAAATGCACATCTGGAGAAGAAGATCCGGGACTGGTATGACACAAATCATCCTCAAATGTTGCCTGATTTCAGTCACTATTTTGCAGAAATGGAAGAACTTCAAAGGAAGGTAATTTGTAACATTATTTTCAGATTTCTTTTAATCTTCTTCCAAAGATGTGGATTTATGGTTTATCCAAGTGTATACAACCTCTACAATGTGTATTATTGGCACTAAATGGGTAAAGGGCTACTGAAGATATCTAGTTAACATTAGGTTTATCTATTTTTGTGGTGAACAGAAACAAGGTCTAGTTCAGGATTGTTCCCATATTGGTGCTACTCGTTTAAGAGAAAGTTCCAATATATAATATTGTTACTTACAACCAGTCAGGACTGCATCTCCCAAATGATCATTTCAAATTGATCACAATTGTGAACTTTTTTCATACTTATACTTTTATTAAAAACATAAAGTAGATGTAAACCCTAACTTGATAGCATTTAGTTTGCTAAAGCACTATGCTTCAACAATTGCCAGGACTTTGTCTCCATTAAAGACTGCCTTTACTTTTTCCATCCTATTTTGCAGCTCAGTGCTTCTGATCTCCAAAGCTAGCAACCATTTTTAAATTTGCAGCTTTTAATAAAATAATGCTTGCTAATCCTAACATTAAAAACTCTTTTGTTCTTCCTGTTATATGGTGATAGTTGATTCCCAGTTGTCACCATGTTACATACACCCCTGGGGGAGACTAGAAGCCACAATTTCAGCATACATCGCAAAAGCATGGACCACTGTTATCACTATCAGGATGCAGGTCCGAAGCAATGATGTGCAGTTGGCACTAGTGCATGTAGACAGAGAGTAGCTGAAAAAGATGGGAGAAGATCATCAGCAGGGAAATTATGGAGAAAATGTCTTTTAAATGTCACCCAGTTTGGGTTTAATAATGTAATTATACTGTAGTTTAATAATACATCTTTTAAAACAAAGCTTTAGTTAGAATCTCAATGCAGGTTGATAAAAGGGGGTCCTCATGAGTAAAAGCATTTCAAATGTAATAGTGACACGAGGAGATCTCTCCACTCTGATTCTCCGGCCACAATCGTGTTCCGGAGCCTCCAATGCTGCTGGTCAAACAGGTGCGTTCTTACCTCGAATCTCCAACCACTTCAGTGTCCAAACAGACAGCACTACAAGCATTTCCAATAACAATCCAAACATTAATGAAATCCACAATAAAATGTCAATAAAAGGATATACACCAACTTTGCAAACCCCCACTACACCGAAATCCTCGAACGTGTTTCACAGATAGGCTTATTCATAGAGGTAACACACGGTGAAATGCAATAGAGGATTTCGGTGTACTGGAGGTTTGCAATGTTGGTGTATATCCTTTATTCACATTTTGTTGTGGATTTCAATAAAGTTTGAATTATTATTGGAGATCCTTGGAGTGCAGTCTGTTTGGACACTGATGTGTAAAATTTATTAATTACTCAAGTTGATAATTTCATTCTTCCATACTACACAAGAGACATTAAAGAAATACAATAGAGGATTTTGGTGTACTGGGGATTTGCGGTGTTGGTGTATATCCTTTTATTGATATTTTATTGTGGATTTCAATAAAGTTTCAATAAAGTTTGAACTACTTTTGGAGATCCTTGGAGTGCAGTATGTTTGAAGTCTAAAATGTCTTAATTACTCCAGTTGATAATTTCATTCTTCCATACTGCACAAGAGACATTACAGTAATTATTGTGGGTTTTTCTTTAAAGCAGAACAGTTGTTCCTTGAGACATGAGAGAATCTAATCTTGGGGTCACAAAGTCCTTGCTGGGAGACTGACTACAATTAATGTAAACGGACCTTTATATGTAGAATATGGTAGCTGACCTAGCATTCTGAAAATGATAGTTGCCTGGCTGTCTTGTTGACTTGTTAATCCATTGGCTCCTATACTTTGAACCAATGACCTGGAACCAGATAGGAATACCTACCTTCCAGAGACTTTCTAATCTGCGTGCTTGATTCAGATCAGATGCTAAAACAACAGAAAAAGGGTAGAGCCAGGTAGCTAGTATTCTTAGAAAAACGCCAAGAATGACAGCCCCATTATTACTCTCAATACAGGTTGATTTCTGAATCACTTTTGTTTATTTTTCTACCTACAACATTTATATGATTTAGATGTGATGATGTGTAAGGATGTTAAAGTGACACTAAACTCAGGAGTTAAACCTTAAAAATGTATTCAAGTACCCCAACTATTAACAAAAATGTATCTTATTTGAGTATCACTCGGCTGTAGATCCTCAAATCATCTCTGAATTGGTGCTGACACTGTCTTTCCTTCAGGAGGGTGGCTACTTTTGTTCCCTGTGTGTGTTGTAAAGTAGTCACCACTCAAAGCTCACTCCCGTGGTAGACTGTAATCTCTTGCTCAGTTTAATTATAATAATTTATATTGGAGCAGTCCATATGGGAGTGAGGTTGGGGAGCTAGAGAAGCTGAAAGTAGTCCTTTGACCATTTGAGTCCCCGGTTGTTATTCCTATAACACCCCTGAGTCCCAGAATATTTTTTTTCTCAGCAATGTCTTGGATCCATGCCTTATATTTTTAAGTTCTGTAGGGTTCCCCAAAATATAGTACATTGTTATTTAGGGACCAGCAGGACTTACATTTAATAGCAGATCTGAATATACTATATATATTGTGGCAGTGCAAGCCAATGCCATGGTGTAGTATGACGACTTTGGCACCCAGGACTCTCAGCCAAAGGGGCTGAGAGGGTCCAGAATGTAAAACATGTTATAAGGAAGAGCCTGGCTTTTCAGGTTCGTCCAGGTTTGACTAATTGTAGCTGGGATCTGGAGCTCTTGAGATTTCGTAGAGCTCTGGGTGGGATGAGATCTCCAGTCCTGGGGGCCAGGTGTTGCCAAAGACCAGCTTGGGCTGATCAGGTGGCTGAGAACAGCCTCATTAGGAAGCCAGCCCAGTGCTCAGAGGAGTGTTGGAGTTGTGTGTGTGTGCAGGAAGCACACGGACACAGACTCAGGTGCGTGCTGGACACGTTGGACAGCCAGGGAAGGCTGGGAGAGGTCGGGAAGGTCGGTGATCCTAGGACCTGTGGTACACACTGCTAAGAGAGCAGATTGAGGGCTCACGAGGGGTGAGCAGCGTGAGTATCTTGGAGCTGTGGAAAGCTACAGAGTGAAGCTAAAAGACTGTCCTTTATGTTGCTGCTAGAAACGGTGCTGTGCAACAGGGGAGGTCTACCCTGTGGATGGAATTATATACTTGGTGTTTGCCCTAAATAAACTGCATTTTACTTGCACCCCCCCTGTCTACAGTGGAGTGTCCTTGTTACAAGTGGTGTCAGAAGTGGGATACACTGTTGTACCGGCCATGCTCTCACAGAGGCCTTGAAGGTACAGGACCCAGGAAACTGGAAGAAGTAAAATGCAGTTTATTTAGGGCAAACACCAAACCTGGATGAACCTGAAAAGCCAGGCTCTTCCTTATAACATGTTTCACATTCTGGACCCTCTCAGCCCCTTTGGCGGAGAGTCCTGGGTGCCAAGTCGCCATACTACACCCAGTGGTGTATTTTGGTTTTGTGCTGCCCTAGGCAAGACTAAACCCGAGCACCCTGCCCCCCCATCCCTCATCTAAATCAGTGCCACCCCTTCCTGTTTAAGACATTTTACATAACCTGTCAGTCGCGGGATTCAGTACGCACGGTGTATCTAGATTCTGACAGGTTGCGCTATCAACATAGGGTGACACTCTAGTTCTACCTTTGCAATAGCCGCCTTCTCCCTTCCTGGCTTGATGGGCTCCCTTGTTCTGCAACTACAATAACCTTTCTCTCCTGCCCTGCCATGCTGTGCTAGTCTCTAGTTCTGCAGCTGCAACACTGATCATCTGCCTTCATATGCTGGGCCCTCTAATTCTGCAGTTACCCACCTTCTGCCTTGGCCGCAGGGCTCTGTAGCTTGCCCCGCTCTAGAGACATAACCCTGCACGGAGCTTATAGGCTGCACTTCCCCAGACTCACTACCCTGGAGGTATCGATAAACACGATGACCATCTGGATCTCAGCCCTGGGGTCCTGCGGAATCTTCCTAACACAGCTTTTACATAATTAGAGCAGCCCCACATATGTACTTCAGAATATATCTGTCAAAGTCTAATGATTAAAAAGGATATCATATAAGTGTAGTTTTAATGTAACATAACTGTAACATAACTAAATGGTAAAGCAAAGGTTTGCATTTTAATTTAGGATAGGTTTATTCCCCTTTCAACGTTACATTGTATTGTATGTGATATAAAATGATACTTTTTCTTTACATTGTATACAATATTCTCATGAGGTGTCAGGATCTGGTCAGTGTGGACATTATATAGACCCCCATACATCTGTGTAGCAATAGAAAATTTCTAATAGTGATCTACTGCTGACTGCAATCAGCCAGCAATAGTCCATTACAAGAGTGATCTGCTGCATTGACTTTGCCTGAGCTTCCGTACAAGGTGGAAATGACATGACATTACTTGTGACATTACTCCCCTTCAAATGTAAACACAATGAAAAAGCATTGTGTTTACAGTGATCTGCTACAAGTGCTTTTATACAGTACTGTGTAGCAAGATCAGAAGTCTACAAGCTAATGGTTTCAGCTTCTGGGCTTTGTGCTGGATCTGGCTGCCAATGACACCCAGCAGTTCCAGCCCACATGCTGGCCGGGACCTGACCCACGTGATGAGTCCTGATATATGTGTGACTACTGTAGGTGTAAACATAATTTTATATTTAGGTTTTCAAGTCCACAATGGAGAACACAAGGCTTACCCGGCAGATTGACAATACTCGTTTGGCTACAGATGATTTTCGAAATAAGTGAGTATTCCATACTTCAAAAAAGTACTAAATTAAATAATGAACCCTTGAAGGGGGTGTATAGTTTTTATAGATAAACTTGTAGAAGAGATCCATCTGATGTAATAGTGTTCATGTTAAAAAAAAAACCAAAAACTTCTTTCTAGTTATACTGTGTAATTATATATGAAAATGAGGGAAACTGTATATATTTCACAACATTTTTATTGGGTTTTTCATAGATGGTAATCAATAGTAAGACTGGGTACAATGAAAGCTAGAACAAAGATATTGCTCACAAAAAAGTACAACTGATAAAGGAAAGTTCATACAATTAAATACATAGCATGTATAGTGTAAACATGTGGTTGCCATTATTATTCAGGAGTATCTTGCCACTTGGAGCGGGTAAGGATCGGATCAAGTGTCATTGTAATGACAGTAATAGGAGCTAATTGGGGTCACAAAGTGTGCAGTCTTAACCGTTACTCAGACAGGGCTCAGATTCCTGGATTGATAAAATAATCAGGGTAAGGAATGGAAACATTTTTTTGGATCAGTTTATGGGTGCGATATAGTGAAAGAAAGGAAGGAAATATAAGGAGGTATAAGGTAGACTGTGGGAGAAAGGGAAGTGATTGGGTTTGGGTAGGGGTATGGGACTGAAGGGAAGACCTGACTGGGGGAACACAAGCTCAATTAGATGAATAGGCATTTTAGAGTTGGTAAGTGTGAGTCCACTTTAAGTGATTGGTAATAGTCTATCCAAGAAGACCAGATTTCGAGAAAGTTGTCAGGGTTTCACTTGGGCTAGCCATCATTTTCCGCTATATTATGGTGCCTAATATTCTCTGTTTGACGCCCGCAAAGATCACATATGGTTGCATTTAAAAATAATTTGTCTGGTAGTGAGGAATATAATGGAAACAAGTTTTCGTTCGTACTTAGTGAGGTTGGAAATGAGTCTATGGAGAAAACCTTCCAAGGAAAGAGAGAAGTGTTTAGGACTGAACATATGACATTGTAGTCCCTGATCCACAACTTTTTAACCTAAGGACATTAAGGACAACTATATTTCTAACTATGTTTCCTACTTCTTTACCAGACCTCATAAACTACAGTATATGGCCAAAGGTTTGTGAGCAACCTACAATCACTAAACTTGATGGATATCTTATTCCAAAACCATAGACATAAATATGAAGTTGCCACGCCTTTGAGGCTTTTACAGCCTCCACACTTATGGGAAGACATTCATGGAGTGTGTCTGTGTAAAGTTTTGTCCACAAAGCCGAAAGAGCATTTGTGAAGTCAGGTATGATGTTAGCTAAAGCCTGGCTTGCAATCAGCATTCCAGTTCATCCAAAGTTGTTGAATACCTGGATTTGTGCACCAGAACCCTCTAATTTTGAGGGGTGTCCACATACGTTTGTTCATATAGTGTATTTTCCTTCTATAAAATATAAGTGACAACATGTAGGTTATTAACGTATTTTAGCCCTTCATTTTTTATAGGTATGAGATGGAGATAAAACTAAAGACTGACATTGAGATGGATGTGAAGGCTTTGCGCCATGAGCTTAAGCAAATCAAGGAAGACGTCAAACATCTAGACATTGACCATCAACATCTCCAACAGGACATGCTTCAAAAGAAGAAAACCAATGAAGATGTACTGTATTGAAGAGTAATAGTGTTCGGGCAATACTATACAGCAATAACGCAGTTCGTTATGGCCCCAGCGTCCCATATGTGGCCCGGGGGCCACATGCGTCCCTTTGACACTTACTGCAGACAATAGTCTGTGTTTTACATACCTAGGTGCTTGCTCAAGCTCCACCATCAGGTGGAGTAAGTGAGAAAACATTATTTGCACTGGGTTTTAGTATTTAAAGGTCTTGGTTTCTTTCTTGCACATTTTTTTACTTTTTTTCTGTGCTATTAATCTCTTTCCTCCTTTTTATTTTTAAATACGGTTTTTAATAATGGATCTTGCTGAGATAAATATCAAAGGTATTTTTTTATTGAGGCGTTAGGGAGCACAAATGTAGAAGCGTTGATTTGTTAGGGGGGGCTGTAATAGTAATGATCTCTAGCAGTGTAATGTAATGTGTTTCCAGCTTATAAATTCTATGTCTCCTAAAGCATGTCCAGCATGTCTCCAGTAACTCCGATACTATGTTCACAGTCTCTGACAATCTCCTGTAGCATGTCTTCAGTCCTTAATCATCTCTGCTAGCATACCTGTAGTCTTTAAATATTCCCGGTTGTATGTCTGCACTCTCTGGGAGCTTTCTGTAGTATTACATTAACTATGGCCCTTTGGTGATGTCAGGGGCTGCACTTGAGCCCCCCAAGACCATGTTTATATATTGATATCTCTAGTACAACAACAGCTGTGAGGAGAAGCAGTGGACCTAAAAGACAATTTTTGACTTCCACTGTACTGTAAAACAGGTCCCTCTTTTCCTTCACCACGCTCTTTTGCCACTACATTTGCCTGCCAGAAGCCTTCTAAACACCCATTACTTCTGGGTGTGAAGAAGCTTGTGTACTTCTCCATTTCACCTCATTATGCAGTGCTTGATGCTTGAGAAGCCAAACATTAGGTCTGCAGATCATAGCTTTTTAAATGAATAAGCCAAAACATTTTTCAAAATCCAAACATTTACATAATGCTTCCCCTTTTTGCATGAACAGAACGTAAACGGCCTCTACAGCCAGTTGGGTGCCAAAGTCACGGTGGAAGTAGAAGCCCCCCGATCTGTTGATCTGAGTAAAAATCTGGCTGAAATTCGAGAGCAATATGAGGATCTGATGGAAAATAACAAAGCAGAAGCAGAAAAATGGTTCCTGGCAAAGGTTGGTGTGTTATTCAGATTTTATAGAACGTATTGTATTGTACTGAAAAGTTCAATTCATAAAGAACACCTGTCGCAAGAAAAATATATGGGCTGCCAATGCCATATGGAGAGTGGCAGAGGATTGCCAAGAGTACCCCGCAATCGAATGGCATCAACACTGTCTGGAGTGTTGTTCCAGCCCAAAGAAGAAAGCAGCGCGGGAACATGTGATCTTGTAAGTAACCAATGAACTGGGAGTGGTATTGCTGAAGGGGGGATTTAATTTTATACCACTTACACAAATGAATGGGGAAATTCATTGGTACTACTGCCACGGATGGAGTGGGGGTTAATACTGTTGACACTGCCACCAATTAGGGGGATTTATTTTTGCTGCATCTGTCACTGACATCAATGAAAGGGGGTTATTATTTCTGCCACTGACATCATTGAAGGTGGGTTTGTTATTGCTGCCGCTGTCACTGACACCAATAATGATGGAGGTGGGGGGTCCTGCAGTTCCTGTGCTTGCCTGCGGGTGTCTCCCAGCTGCTAGCAATCATCCAATCTCTGGTGCTTCCTGGGAGGGTATTTAATCCCTCCCTGCCAGCAGGACTGTGGCTTAGTATCCTTGCCAGTTCCTGAATCCTGTCGCCCTTCCTTGTTGCCAGTTCCTGAATCCTGTCGCCCTTCCTTGTTGCCAGTTCTTGGATCCTGTCGCCCTTCCTTGTTGCCATTTGCTGAATCCTGAGCCCTGATACCTAGTTGCAATTCTGAGCCCTGTTCCAGCTTGCTGTATCCTGTTGCCTGTACCCTGACCCCCCCTTGTCCCTTAGCTCCCCTGGTCTTGACCAGCTCATATTCCCTGGGTGTGTATTTGGTTCTACTTAGTTTGTTGTTTCTCTTGCTTGTGTTAGCTTGTGGGTGTTGGTGGGGTTGTGGTGTTTGTTTGCTGTGTAAAAATAAACTGTGTGCCTATAACCCTATCCAGTGTGGTCATATTATTTGGTCTGCATGCGGTGTGGGGACACCTGCGCACGGTACCCTGATACTTTCACGGCCAGGTCTGTGGCAATGTGTTCGTTTCATACAGGCTGGAGAGAGTGGGGGTTATAGCAGGAGTATGCAGGTTAAAGGAGGGGCCCTTGATCATGACGCTTCTTGAAAGGGGGTTAGCCCTGTTATTTGCATGTGTTTTCCTGGTTATATTACGATACATATGATCATCACCTGATTTTTTTTTTTTAATTGGATATTGTAAAATAAAAAAACTTGATTTAGATCCAGCCCTCCACTCGATTCGTGGACACAAAAGTGGCCCTTGGGCCCTTTTAATTGAACACCATTGTAATAAATGAATGCTACGGAATATGTAAGCAGAGGCACAATGTAATTGGGCAAGGCACTAATTTGGGGTGGTATTAAAGCGAATCTTTCAGCAATAAATAATTATCTTATTCTAATCCTTCACAAAATAAAAGACATGCTTTGTATTCATCATTTGTCTTTATCTACCCTTTTTTCTGTTCAACTTGCCCCATTCCTTAACTCTTGCCTAGACAAGAATGATATGCCTGCCTTCTCCTGCAGCATCCTAGTATACCTACATCACACATCCCAGGAAGCATTGTCTTCCATGCAGAATGGGAAGATGCATCTGGTGCCAGATGCAAGAACCAGGAAGATAGCCGACTCCCAATAGCGTAAGAGAGAAGGATGTAGAGCATCGCAGCAGCAGGTTACAGTAGAACTATGAAGGATTTGCTGGGTATATAGGTGTATTTATTTAACCCCCTCTTCCCCTGGAATCCTCCTCCTTTCATGTATCTGTGATATTAAGACAACTTACCTTTTTACAGATTGCTTCTAGGTGGTCACGTGTCACACAGGGTCCTATTTCTCCCATCTTTTTGTCTATAGATAGGCAGTCCTCAGTGATGCAAAAAGCAGTCTCTACAGCATTGTACTGTGAGTTCAGGGCACTGTGATGGCGCATGTGTCCATATCAGTCGGGGCTCTCATGAAGTGCGCTGAGTGTGTTACATAGTATTTGAGGTTGAATAAAGACATTAGTCCATCAAGTCCAACCTATGTTAATGCTAGTAGTAGATCTCATGGCTCAGTAGGGTCTTCATGGGACATGGCTAGGTGAGTATTGTAGTTAAAGCTGCTCTTTTATTAGGAAAAATGCTAACTAACCTATTTTTAAAAAAAATGGAATTGAGTTGGAGGTTATTTTCTGCATCTGTGCTTCTTCCTACAAGCATACAGTTATTATAATCATCAGTAAGTAAATATACTGAAAGGCTTGAATACATTACAATATGTTTATTTGTAATAACTGATAACCCTTGCTTCATTTTCAGAGTGAAGATCTGAAACGTGAACTTGAATCCAAATCTACGAAACAGCTCCCTTCCTTTCAGAGTGAGATCATAGAATTAAAGAGGACCGTTCATACCTTGGAAATAGATCTACAGAGCCAGTTGAGCATGGTACAAAAATGAACTTAGCCTAGTAATCATTGGTGGGACCTATTGTAGGAGATGTAAAATTAAGATAGAAAAGGAAATGTAGTGTTGTGTTCTATTTTCATTTGTTAAGAGCAGTACTCTAAAGGTTAACATTATATTGAAAGATTGTATTATATAAATTATACTGAAGTTTATTGTATTACAGCTGCTATTAAGCTTTATTCATAGCACCCCCACAGCTGAATAAGTGAAAGGACACACCCCCTTCCTGTCTCTAGGTCATATAGCTTTGTATGGAGTCTCAATTAGAGAGAAACAGACAAAAAGTGACCAGCATAGAAAGCTCAATATACAACCACAGAGTAATGGATGTGTCTAAATTAAATATTTATTTATAAAATATTTTTTTACACGTAACGAAAAGACATAAAGACTTTATAAACTTGCATAGAAAATGATTTTGACTTTATAAACTTGCAAACATTCTCTTTTCTTTTTTTTATTTAATAATAATAAAAAATTAAGATCAAAATCATTATGGATTTTTTTAACATTAAAATAAAAATATATTAAATGAAAGGTTAAAGGGTATATAAATCCAACCCTTTTGTATTTAATTTTAAGTGGAGAAAGAGTTAGAGCTGTTTGTCCTGTTAACAATTGTAACCGGGATTCAGAGGTTGGGAAATTGACTTCTCCAGAAGATGAATAGAGGGTACATCTTCCAATGGAGAGTTTTTTGTTTTGGTGACAACAGCCTTCAACAGAGACTGCAAGAAGTCATGTAGAAGGTTTCATGTTTTAGTTAGCTTTGGGAGAAACAGACAAATAGTCATCTAGGAAAATGATCTCTGATTGTTGCAGAGAAAAATAACTACAGGCAGTTCAATATTGGATTGGCATGTAACACTGGAGGCTTATCTGGGCAATGTCTATAAGGGAGCACCTGATGCTTTGGGTGTATGGGCAATGGGAATCAATGCAATACTAAGTTTCAGACTAACAGATTGTTTCCTTGATCATAGAAAATGGCCCAAGAAAGCACATTAACTGAAAAGAAAGCCAGCTACAGTTCCCAGTTATCAAAGCTACAGAATCTGATCAATCAAGTGGAAGGTAACCTGTCTCAGGTACGAGCCAAACAAGAGCACCAGAGTGAAGACTATAAGGCCCTCATGCATGTCGCAACACATTTGGAGAGAGAAATAGCTACATACCACCTCCTGCTTGAAGATAAAGATATGTGGTAAGTCACAAATGGAAAAACATACATTTTAATTATTGTGCATGCAACTTAAGAAACATGGATGTTTGACTAAAGTAAAATAGTCAAACAATAGTCAAAGAATCCTAGTAAAATACCAGCCAAAGTTCAATCCTACCTAACTGGCTGCTCTCATGTATACAGACCAATAAAGACCGAGGTGTATGTCTGGCTAGGTCTGCACAGAGTTGCAACAAGAAAGAAGACTGCAATACAGTACGCTTGTGCTGAGCTCTTCAGTAGGCTTCAAAAGTCCATTAAAGGGTCAAAATAGCAGTTAAGCTGAACTCCAGCCAAGTAGCTGAATGTACAGCTGTATGAGAGCTTTGTATTTCTGCCTCCTCCTCCTCCTCCTCCTCCTCCTCCTCCTCCTCCTCCTCCTCCTCCTCCTCCTCCTCCTCCTCCTCCTCCTCCTCCTCCTCCTCCTCCTCCTCCTCCTCCTCCTCCTCCTCCTCCTCCTCCTCCTCCTCCTCCTCCTCCTCCTCCTCCTCCTCCTCCTCCTCCTCCTCCTCCTCCTCCTCCTCCTCCTCCTCCTCCTCCTCCTCCTCCTCCTCCTCCTCCTCCTCCTCCTCCTCCTCCTCCTCCTCCTCCTCCTCCTCCTCCTCCTCCTCCTCCTCCTCCTCCTCCTCCTCCTCCTCCTCCTCCTCCTCCTCCTCCTCCTCCTCCTCCTCCTCCTCCTCCTCCTCCTCCTCCTCCTCCTCCTCCTCCTCCTCCTCCTCCTCCTCCTCCTCTTGATATTTACAAAGCTCTGCCACACAGCACAGCTCTGTCAGGACCAGATACCTGACTTTTCTCTACTGCAGTTAAGTAAGACTTACAGGTCTTGTCCCTCCCATAGCATGTGGATGAGAGAAGCAAAAGACTGATGAGCCCATCACCCTGTTCTCTCTTTCTATTAGTATGCGCCATGCACTGCAACACAGCTGACTGGCTCCTTGTGTTGCTTCCCCCAATCTGAACCCTGCTGTACAGGGACTGCAAGAGGCTGATAATACATCAAATTAGGTTACTAATATTCATTTAAAATTAAATTTAAGGAGGTGCCAATGAATGCAGTTACACTAATTTGTGTATAGTATATCTACCTGTGTTTCAGTTTAATATACCTGAAAAGAAACATGAAGGAGGAGAAAATAATTTGCAAACATTGATGTCTTTGATGCAGGTCCAGATTTAGCACTAGGCCCAGTAGACCTGTACCCAGAACTGAATTTACTCTCTCTGCTGCCCCAAGGCCAAGTTCCTCCATGTGCCCCTCTACCTGCCAAAAAGCCCCCCCCCCCCCCACATGGGGATGTTTTTTTTTCCCCATACTTTTTTTTCCCCCATCAGTTGACATACTTAGTTTTATATTGCAATAATATTCTAAACCAGGTTAGGATAAAATGTTTCATGTAATGGAAGCAATTCTAGAAAAGAGGCGATGCACTGAGGACTAAGTACTGTGATGAGCACCTGTCTGTCCATAGTATGTTTTTACATATGCATACTAGCTGCTTTACTTCAACTATCTTAAAATCATGGACTTCTTTTTTTCTTTTTGCAGTGCTCCAAGACCTATGTCACAGTTCTCAGAAGGTCAGTGAATAAAAATATATCTACATGACAATGAACTATAAAATATCACACAAGACATATTGAACTCTAACTAAATGATGTTGAGGGGCCAAATTATAATGGAAAGTGGATACTGCTATCCTCTTTCTCTTATACTCCACAGTATTGTTTTGATACTGCAGCCTGTATAACCATAACCAAGAATGTATACGTGTTAAAGTTAGGTAAACACTTTGTCATTTTTACAGCCCTGAGGCAGGGCGTATATTTTAGCCCTAGAAACGTGTTGGCTTTGTGTATGGTATTTTTAACAACTGAATAAACTTGTCTCTTGGCTTTTAATATCAGTCTTCAATCCTAGATCTACTCATTACTAGGGATGCACCGATACCAAGTACGGTACTCAGTACAAGTACAGATACTTTTCGAGCTCCTAGACTAGAGAAAAATTCAAAAGTTAGGAGGCAGCTGTCATTTGTAAGAAGCACACGGAGCTCCTGGGATGTGTACATCTCTGTTTTAATCTATGATTTTGTTTTTATAAATAAAGGGATGCCATTTTTGCAAGTACAAGTACTGATACTTGCCCGAGTACTTACAAGTACGAGTACTGATACATTTTTGTTTGTCATGTGACAGTTTTTCTAAAACAATACAGACTAATGATTTCAGGATAGTGCATCCCTACTCATGACAGGTATTAAATACTTCCTTTGTTCCCTATTGAGAGAGTTCCAATTACTTTCTGTTTTGCCTGACACCTAGACAGGAAGTGATAAGAAATTTGTAATATGTGGGCAACGATAACAGACAGTCAAACCAAACAAAATAAAATGTTTTGGCTGAAGTTTGCCTTGAAGCTTGAGTTGCATTATGTGGCATATGCGTGCCTCCATCTTGTCTTGATTTTACAGGAGAATTATGGAGAAAGTGAAATACACTGATCCCCATAATTAGAGCTGACATGTGACACTGAAGCTGTCACATGTCAGCTCTATTGATCGAGAACTGATCAATCACATATCTCTGATCGCTCAGTTCCTGATCTTCTCCCTGCAGAGAGCAATGGCTGTCAGTCACCACTCCCTGCAGTGATTTCCTCCCTCCCCTCTCTGTTCCTCAAGAGCAGACTAGAGGGACAGACGGGGGAAGAGGCAGGCTCAGCTGGCTCTGCCTCCAGAAAGCTCAGCTGTCAATCAGATAGTGGGGTGGATGCCAACAATATTGTAGGGATCCATCCCAGCTGCAGTGCGGCTCTGCGCTGTCAGCAGGCAATAGACGGCTATATGCTGAGTTTTGGGTCACAGCTCCTCCTGACCCTAAAGAGAACTGTGGAAGAAAACGATTGGCCCATAGCTCTCTTTTAAATGGTTAGTCCCTATTTTAAGACCTACGAAGAAACAAGTTTGGCATAATGTAGGTGTGATTTTGCCTAGCTATGAACAAATTGAATTCAACAACTTATAAAACAGTCATAAAGCATTCTCTCTTTTTACCATCTTTCTTAGGGTGTTCCAAACTCGTCAGAGTCGTCTCAATTACAGAAGAAGTTGAAAGCAGGAAAATCTTGTCACCAAGAGAAAACTGTTAGAAATTAGTGTGGTGGACCTGAGCTTTTGATCAGTTGTAACTCCTATGATCCTCATCTTACTGCATGATAGAAATCATGGTTTTGTAGATCACTAGATACTAGAGTCATTGGTCTCACTACTGGTTTAGCTTGCCTCATGCGTCAGTCTCCTAAGATGTAAGAGTTTGTTTCATCATAACTTACTTGAGGTGAGGTCAGCCTTTATAAAGCTATGAAGTCTCTCTTTGTAAGTCTTTATTAACTGTCAGATTGTAATCAATACACTTTAATGTAAGGGTGAGGCTAAGACATTAAACACATGATTAGATTAGGGGTTGGAGTTCAAAGATGACAATTATGTCATTGTAGCTTATACATCTATCACGTCATCTAAATTGCTGAACCTACAGATTTTCAGCATTATAAATCATAAATAAATATATTCTAAGACTTCACTGGAATACAGTCCCAGTCCTTTCATGTCAAAGAGATGGTGTCTGTAAAATTGTCCCACTGACCCACTGATACTCAGCCACTCCTTCCTCTACCTGAACTGATACCCAGTGCTTCCAGGTCTGGAAAACAATTACATCTTCCTGTGTAACAATGCTTGGGTCTTGCGGCGAAATGCTAGGTCACAGCACTGTCACATGACATATGTAGTGACGTTAGCGCTCCCTCTAAGTTCTGAAACCAGCCAACAAAATGTATTTTAAAGTAAGGAGTGGATCACTAGAAAGGAGAATATTAGTGGTTCGAGGGGGGCTTTTTACAGAAAATATCCCTTTCCCATGTATGACAGCAACATGTGTTACTTTTTTGGGTAGTGTTTTATCTAGATGTAATAATCCAAATATACTTTGTATGCCTGAAATAGATACATATAAAGAATAGCCAATCTCTATATAATAGTTCCAGGCATGGTATTGCATCTGATTTGGACAACCAATAAACATCACTACATCTTACCAACCCACTAAACAAAAAAGTAATACAAGTTACATGAAGGTGCTACAAGTAACATTTGGGCCAGTTCAAGGAAAAAGACTCATACATAAACAGAAATGAGGATACCGTATTTGACATTTCATCCCATTGCTTAGCTGCCATTTTAGGCAAAAGGAATCAGCAAAATTAAAGTTTGCCTTTTTCTGGTAAAGCAATAAGGGGGTTATTCACTTAAGAGCCAAAGGATTTAGCCGAACATTCATGCTTTGGCTGCAAAAAGCCCTTCGTAATTTTAAGGGGGACCCCAACACAGAACAGACAGAAAAAAAAACATGGGGTCTCCCCCTAAAATGTCATGCCAGACCATTATAGTGAACACTGGCCTGTCAGGGCAGGAAAGGTACCATTCCAGGCCACATGCCCTTGATATGCCCTAACATTGTCCCCCATGCCGATGAGGATAAGGGTCTCTTCCCCACAACCCTGGAATGGTGGTTCTGGTGACAATCTGCATCTGGGCACCCCCTTTTATAAAGGGGGCACCCAGATGTGACCCCCTTTGTGAATGAGTAAGGGGTAGTTGTTACCCCTTACTCATTCACCAAAGAGAAAAGTAAATAGTAAATAAAAACTTCCCACCGTGAAAAAGTTATTTACTTGAACAAAAAACAAGTCAGTTTTTGACAATTCCATTAATCTTTTAAAAAATCATCAGTCACGTAATCCAGGGTTGTAATCCATCGCCCATCATGTTGAATGGCCCCTGCCAACTCACTGAAATAAAAAATCCAGATGCAGATGAGCCCCCATGCCCGCAAACCCCCTCAACCACAGGGCCAGGGTTGTGCTGAAGAGGGCCTTGTCCTCATCAGCATGGGGACAAGGTGCTTTCCAAGGGGTCCTCCCCCAGGAAAAGCATCCTCCCAATGTCAAGGGCATGTGGCCTGGTAAAGTTGAGGGAGGGGGGGGGTTCGCTCACCCTTTCCTACCCTGCCAGACCAGTGCTCGGAATAAGGGTCTGGTATAGAGTTTTAAGGGGGACCCCATTTTTTTATCCCTTTTTTCTGGCGTTGGGGGTCCCTCTTAAAATTCCTACCAGACTTAAAGGGCCTGGTATGACTTTCTAGAGGAACCCCCGCACATTCTTGTTGACATTGGGTCAAGGGTCTGGTAGAAATTGGGAGAAGGGACCCCATGCTGTTTTTTTTTTTACAATGACAGTTTTCATTCTGTTCACTACCTCAGAATGACCGAGCCGAATGCTGAGCATTCGGCAGTTCACTCTCTGCTGTTAGCCTCTTTGAATATAGAGGTGAACAGCAGGGAAGGAACTGCCAAGCGTTCGCCTCAGTTGATCCAGATGTTGCATCGGCTGAGATAAAGCGGGACGAATGCCATCGATGTACGGCTAAAAGTAGCCCTACAGGGCTGCAGTGAATAGCCTAAGAGGCTTCTGCTGCCTTCCCTTCGGTTCGGTTATTCATTCTGCTGCCTTCAGCAGCTTAGTGACTAACCCTGTAAATGTTTGCTGGACAGGAAGTTTGCTGTTTAGGGATATTACTCCCCACAACACCAGCATCATTTTAAATAGTTTCCCATAATTTGTAGTTCTTACATAATGTAGGCCACCTGTGAATGTTATATTTACCACAATTTACAAATCTCATTGAACTCACTGGTGAAAATAATGGGAAGGATCTTTATTCTGGTGTGTTATTTTGTGAATGGAGCCTTTAAACTCTTACATAAACCAGTTCATGAATTTATGTTTAGTTGACTTTTAACCTTTCTACTTCCGTGTCATCATAATTTAACTTCTGCTTCAACATCACTAATAGATTTACCTTGAAGCTATCAGTTTCCGAATGGCACAGGATGTGTTAAGACTAAGAACAAAGGTGTGCAGTTTATATACCTGGATTTTTTATATACACCTACACCATGGTAAAAAGTTAGAATGATTTAAATTGCATATGAAATATTCAGATGTGAGCAAAGGAAAGCTAGACATTATGGTGCATTGCTTATCACTTTGCTTGAGCTTTGAGGTGGTCAAAGTCAGTGAGAAACCCATTGCTGAAGCAGATTAGAAAGGCAGCAGAAGTGAAGAGTTGGGGTAAGGGCATTACTGCAGAAGTCAATTATTTGAAAACCATTTTTATTCTGCTTAAAATTCATCATTCAGAAGATGATTATGAAACACTTTAAGGGCCCAGTCAGACCATATCCAGTACGTTCCAGCGCGGTCCAAGCTCGAAATGCACTGTATCGCATAGATCTCGCCATGCCGCAGTCTGGGGCTGAAGGGGGCGTGATGATGCCATTCATGTCAATGGCACCGCAGACACGCCTCCTCACCGGCACTGCGATCGTCTCCACCGGAACACAAGGTACTGGAATGCCCTCTGTTCCAGTGCAGTGGAATTGGAAAAAAATCCTGCATGCACAATTTTTTTTAAAGCCCAGCTACAGGTAAACCTTTTTTTTTCCTGTTACTTATTTCAACTGGTGTCTTTTATTATACCCATATTATTATAAAGTTTCCTTATCTTTTCACCCAAACCACCCAAATAGAAGTAACCATTTCCCTCCCTCTACGTTAGTAGGTCTCTAATAACCTAGATCTCACCGCCAAGGCAGTTGGCAATGTTTACATGGAGTACAAACTTCAATAGTAGTTGGTAGTAAGGATGTCCCGGTGCTGTTTTTTCCAAACCAAGTACAAGTACTTTCCCTCAGGTTCTCGCCAATAGCAATACTTTTTCTTAAAGGGACATATAAAACATTTTCTAAAACAATACAGACTGATGATTTTAGGGCAGTTTCTTTATAATTATGAAGAACTGTAACTCAATCTCTGGTTATTCAGCAATGGAGAATGGCAACCAGCAATCATGGATTGCTGAGATTTGTAGTCCTCCATGGCCGCTTGCCATTCCCTATTGCTGTATAATCATTGATCCCATCGATCCATGATTATACAGCATTTATACAGGGCTGTGTGCGGTCTCACTAGGGCTGTGTGCGGTCCCACCTGGACTGCGTGCAGGTCTCACCAGGGCTGCATGTGGGTACCGGGCGGTGCAGGTGGGTGGCGGGCTCTGCAGCCGTGTGCTGGGCTCTCCGGGCAGTGCGCGTGGGTGCCAAGCTCTGCGAGTGGGTGCCGGGCTCCAGGGCTGTACGGGCGGCATGGGGTTTTCCTTTGTTGTGCCTGTCTCAGACGGTGCAGGAAAGGAGGAGATGTGAGGTCGGGCAGGCACTGTTAAAGACAGCTGTCTGAGGTCCCCAGCAAGTGTGGGAACTCAGACAGCCGATCCTCTTTAAAAATTTAAAGGGCCGGTGTTGGCCATCAGTATCGGGACATCCCTAGTTGATACATATATAGGAGCTGATCTGTCTGCCAGCCAAACTGCACATGCACACATTGGGTGAGGAAGCCGGCAAGAGATGATAACATTACTACATGCCTCATATAGAGCTTTTAGGGGGAATGGTGAGCTACATCTACTTAAGGGGGGTTAGGGGAAAAGTGTAAGGAGATTTTAATTAAATATTTCCTTACCCTTTAAAGGACTTAAATAGACAGCACGCATAGGTGAGGGGGTATTGACATAGTTCTATTATTTATAAATTCTGTGCATTTGACTTAATGTATGCAGTATATCCATAGAGTGATGTATCTATTATAAGTAAATCTAATAAAATGAACTTTATTTCAAATGTCTCCAGATATCTAGTGATGTTTTATCCAGTATAAATGCAAGTAATGTGATATGCCTGTTCTTTGCCCATGCAGGGTAAAGTAAGAGGTTTGCTTAATTGTCCCCTTTTCTAGTGACACATACCTTACTTTGTCTCCCAACCCCTCTGTTTAACTGCAAGGAGTGAAGAATGTACTTAATACTTTAGGTTTGAAGGAGCACCAGCATACTTCCCAACTTTTTGAGATAAGAATGAGGAAAAGGTATGTGGGCAAAAGGACACACCCCTGCCACAATGCCAGTCATGCAGACCATGAAAAAACAATTAATTAAACCCACTATTATATTATGAAACATGCTCTTTAGCCCTTTAAAACATGCATGCACGTAAGACATGTAAGCCGTTATTTTGTTTTTCGGGATTCAGGTCCGAAAGTCAATTCTTTTCGGTATTCGGATTCATCCGAATCCCAATTTTTCATGGATTTCAGATGAGTTGAATAATATTTATAAACAAAAATATGTAGCAGAAAAGTGTCATTAAAAAGAAAAAAAGTGACATGTTTATTTTTTTCTTTTTAACTTTTGACAGTTCACAGAAAACAAAAAAAAAGTGTGAGGTCCCCCTTTTAGGTCTGATAGGAATTTTATGGGGACCCTAACACCAAAAAAACAGCATGGGGTTTGTTCCTGAAATCTCTTACCAGACCCTTAATTCGAGCTGCAGCCTGGCAGAGCAGGAAAGGGGGGACAAATGTGAGCCCCCCAGCACCATACCATGCCACATTCCCCTTAACATGGGGAGGGTACTTTGCCAAAAGGGGATCCCCTGGCAAAGCACCTTGTTCTCATGTTGATGAGGACAAGGGCTTTTTCCACTCAATCCTGGCACAGTGGTTGTCGGGTTCTGCGGGCAGGGGAGCTTATCTGACCCCGAAGCTAGGGTTGTGGCAAAGAGGCCCATCCTGATTGGGGCCCTTGTCCGCCTGGCAAAGCACCCTCCCCATGTTGAGGGCATGTGGTCTGGTATGGTGCAGGAGGGGGGCGCACCCCCCCCCCTTTCCTGCTCTTTCAGGCTGCTGCTTGGATCAGGGGTCTGGTAAAGGATTTTAGGGGGACTCCACACTTTTTTGTTGTATTTTTGGCATTGTTGTTTTCCCTAAAATTCCTTACCCTTCCTTGAATTAGGGAGGAGATGCCACACTGTTGTTTTTATATTTAACAGCATAAATTAATTCCCAATAACATTTGAAAAAAAAATTGGATGCATTTGGATTCATTTTTTTCTTCCATTCGGAAATTTCTGATTCGTCCGAATGTCCCAATATGCAGATATTCACCCAAATTTCAATTAGTAACTAAACGAATTGCACATGTCCAATGCAAATTAACTTTTTCTTATAAGGGTAGCTGCTCCTATCCTGTCCTAGAAGGTATTAAGGTACATCAGCCCTGACCATTAGTTGGGTTTGAACTTCTATTCATTAGGATATACAGAAAAGGTCTCCTCTTCCCAGTGCTTTTAGGAATTAAAAGTTGTAGAGGGGTTCCATCTTGCCTAATCATACCTCCTTCTAGGTCCAGATAGGAACATATATTGAAGATAGATGGTGTTCCATTTTTTTTTTTTAAGCATGTCAATTTTTATTATTAAGTAGCGATTAGTACAACATAAACAAGTGCATTCATCAGCAGATAACTCGAGTCAGGTACCAGTACGCAGACTGTACCTATATCAATTATAGATCAAAGCACATTAAGTGAAGTTTAAGATAAACCATAACAACATTCTATTGAGACTGTGTGAATATATGCCATCACCATATTATTTCACGTCTCTGGTGTTCCATTTATAGATAAGGAAAAAAAAGACTGATATTTAGGCACCAACTTACATATCAAAATCTTAAAAATCAATTTACATCAGCATTATCTGCAGGTCTAATAGGGTACGGTTTCCATCAGAAAGAGACAGCCTGAAGGCAAATGGCCTTGTACCCTCTTTGGAAACTCATCTGTAACCACAGTGTATAGTAAAATAGCCCCAATTCTAATTTCCCTTTGTAATAATGTTTTGATTGATTGCAATTGTTTTTTTCCTTTCTTTTTATAAAGATCCTCTTTACCATGCTGTATGAATTATACATTTTGCAGCAGTTTGCCCCAGTTGTTCACCCTAATCTTTCCCTGATGATGATCACAAGTTTACAGAAAGGTCATATAGGCTATGGAGGAGGTAGTAGCTGCCTCTTGTTTGATGGTGTCAGAAATGACTCTTTTTGATGTAACTCAAGGTGCCCAAAAGAATTACCATGCAAAAGGTCAGTAGTGTGGATCTTTTGGCGTCTACTGTTCTTAGAAGTTTTACCAAATGACTTCCTAAATGAATACAGGAACCACTGAGCATAGAGGAACCAGGGATTCGACACTCCCAGCAGTGTTGGTTTTTAAAGAGGCTCCAGTGGGCAATTTCTCTGCATAGGAGAGATGTTTGGCAGCACAAAATATAAGTATTTATTATCTTCTTTTGCAGGTTCAGCTTTTTTGGATACTTTGATTTTAGCAACAGAGTGCCTCATTGGTACATGTAATTGGGAAAAGGAAACTACTCTAATGTTATGTTATGTTACTAGTCATCTTTGATGTCTGCAAACCTCTGTTATTTCAGGATGCCTCCTTTGCACCTTAGGGGCTCCAGGCAGTCCCATCTAGTTACGACTACTTAAAAGTTCCACATAGACACCCTCCCAAGAGGGAATAGAGGCGCTTCTTGTATGTATAGCCAAAACTTTGTCAGTTTTGTTTAGAGTAGGAAAGAGTTCAAAACCCTTTTAGGTTATTTTTTTATGTCTGTGTCCTTCTGGGTAGAGTTCTCTTCACTTCTTGTCTTGGAAATGCAACAGGAAGTAAAAGGAAATCTCCCTAAAGATAAGGGAAGTTCCATCTTGGCCAGTTGTCCCCAGAGCATGCGTTTATGTTGAACATTTAACCCCTTGCTGTCATGGCAACTCTAAAATGTAGGATTTCCCCTTACTTTCTATCCGGTAACAACGGTCCCCAGGGCAAATAGAGGAGTGAATCTTCCCAGCAGGGAAATATGCAATAATAGAAACCTGATAGAGGTCCTAACCCCCAACAACTTTATCCAAAACTAAAAGAAAGAGGTTTTTGATACACTTTACGTGGTTGCTGAGATGCTTACATTGCATTGTGGGATGCAGTATCCAGGAAAAGCCCAGAAGCTGTTTTGAAAGAGTCAGGTTGCAATGCATACACTATACTATATTTGCTTTAAAAGGACATGTTAACTTTTATATAAACCAATGCTAACCCACCCTCCTTGCTCTCCTAAACTAAACTGTACTAACCCCTCATCCCAACTGCGTACTTACCCCCGAATTACAGCTTGCTCTGGTATTCTCCTCATTTGCAAGGAATTTATCTTCAGTGCTGGGTGCGCCTGTGCTCTGTTTATGAGTCCCTATAGACTTGAATGGAACTATGTACTGAGATTGAAGATTTTGGTATGTGGTCCCATTCAAAGTCTACACCAGAGCAGGCTACAGATCTGATACAGAGGTAAATAAGCAGCTTGGTTGAGGGTAAGGTCAGTGTAGTACCTCTTAGGAGGAATGGGGTCAGGGAGGGGGAGGGGGGTGGTACCACATCCCAATAATGAGCAGTTTTTCTACTGCTACATTTATATTAATGTGAATTTAAAAGGTAATATAAAGGTAAACACGCCTCATGCACATCTAGAACACTACGTGCGGTGTCAAAATGGGTAATTTGTAAGGCAAATGATCCATAAAGGAATTTGGAGATCACAGATTGTGAGGACAGGGAAGCGCAGTTCACATAAAGCTATAAAATAGACCATTTTGCATTTCTCCTTGTGTGTAAAAGTGAGCCTTATGGGACAAACATATTCATTTTCTGTTTAAGAAAGAATCGATTATTCAAGTGATTGAATCCCTGTAAGATGCTCTTCAAGAGACCATCAAAATGAATGTCAATCCAATGCCCAACAGAATACAACACTGAAAATAGACATCACATAATGTACTACCTTTTTTGCAAACATGGAATAAAATTGTTTCATATAGATGTGATGGATTTGATTTACTAAAGGGGTAGAGCATGTTATCGGGCCAAGGGGTAGGCAGAAGAGGCGGCTGCCTTGGGTGCTTCTGCAGGTAGGGGCAAAAAAGGGCAGTACCTGCAACCTATGCGGCTGAAGCAGTGCACAGCAAATGGGGATGGGGGAAGCACATTGGTCTTTTTGGCTTGGGTGCTAAATAACTTTCTATCTTCACTGACTAATTAAGCAGAGTAGGTTCTATCACAAAACATTTTTTATTTTTAGAAATATGCCACCCAACCAATTTGAAAATACAACTACTACATCAAATTCATTCACAGGACATACAAAAATAATTTAGAAAACTGACAACTGCTTTGCATGAGAAAGAAAAGATTTTATTGAAGTTATAGGCCCTTACAGTTATATAGAGAATGAACATAAAACACCCAGAAAGACGTGATTATTCATCAACTCAAGGTATAGTAATAACTAGGATGTGAATACTGGAGCTCTTCATATCCCAGAGTTCTTAGCACTTGGTGTGATGAGTGTGTTCGGGGGTGTGATGGATTTTCACAGAATGGTGGGACACTGCAACAAATACAAAATAAATACATCTTAGTAATAATGAAATAGCAATGTGAAAACTGAACCCAAGACCCCAATGCTGAATGGTTGTACTGATATCCACTCAGTCAATGATCACTATCTATTTATACCATTCCATTGCCTGCCAGGTACAAAGAACATATGTACAGCTTTGCAACCAATCCATTCTCTATACTTTTGCCATTCAATGAAAATGCACATCTTTGTCAGTGCAAGTATAAAGAATTTACATCAAATTAAATAAAGGGCAAATCTTTGATGGGCAAAGCAGAGTTGGGGAGCGCATACGGGTAGGGGCATTACTAGTGTTAGGCTGGCCATACACTGCTCTATTTTTCTTGTTCAACCCACGGGCTGAATAAAAAATAGGGCAGATTCCTCCATCGACACTTAGGAGTGTGTTAATCGAGGAATCCCACTGTTTGCATTGTATTCTGACAGCGGCCGTTGACAACCCGGGCAGAGTTGGCTCATTGCCGGCTCTGATTGTACGAAGATTTGCCGGCCAGCTCTTTCGATCAGCTGATTGAGATATGCCAACCGAAAGGGTGCTGACTGTGCAAACTTCAGGCGGTTCCTCAAAAACTCGCACAGTGAATGGACATTCTTAGTTACCTACACTCTAATATGCATCACAAATTTAAGGTCAAAAGAACCTCTGTGTCATTCATAGACTGTATTTCCAGTGTATGACCAACACAACATACCACAATGAATTCCAACACATTTACTGTATGTATGGATCCTTAGACTGCTGGAGCCTGAGGGAGAAAAGGCTGCAGGGACCAGTCTAATAGTCAGGGGGAACTGAGGATTGGGTGAGTATTTCTTCTTTATTTTAGCTCCCTAGACAAAATATGCACTTAACCCTTGCAGTGCAGAGGTAGCTCCCTACAAGGGTTAACTTTTCAAATTCCTGGAGTTCCTCTTTAAGTGTTGGATTGGATTATTCATTAGGTAAAACAGAAAGCTTTGCTAATTTTATTCAGTGGTACCTTCCTTGGCGCTTGAGTGGTGTCCAGAAACACTGAAAGAAAAAAAAAACATATGGGTCACACAGGATAAACGTTTAAACGGTTTGTATGATTGTTTCTGACTATATAAAGAAACCTAGGAAAAAGTAACATGCAATCTCAATTATGTAATGTGAATCCGAAAATGCTCCTCCTGACTTACTGGAAATCATGGCCGTCTAACAGTCGCTTGTAGGTTGCAATTTCCATTTCCAAATGAGTCTTTTGGTCCATCAGGATTTTGTACTCATGGTTCTGACGTTCTAGGTCTCCGCGGGTCTGTGCCAGCTCAGATTCTACATTATTGATCAGACATTGTAGCTGGGAAAGCTGTGCGCCAAAAGTGGCTTCTGTCTCAGCCAGAGTTCCTTCCAATGCCGATTTCTAAGATAAGGCAAAGACAGTATTAATGACGAAGAATTAAATATGAAGTGGCATTCCTAGCTCTACCAAGACATAATGTTGCCCTATGCATTTGAGAATTAGGGTTCCTTTTCCTATAGGCCCCACCCCATTTACCAAAGAATTATGTTTAGAAAACTAAAACTAAAATGTGCTCTAGGGAAACCGTATCTGGTTTGCTTTAAAGCCAAAGTGTAATTTTTAGAAATAAAACTAAAAATAAATCAGGGGTGACCATGTTTTATGTTACACCCTAAATATGCTGATAGAGAATAGCTGAGAGTCACGTGACTCCTCCCAACATACCATCTACCCTCCTCTACTTCTTGTGTTAGATTTACAACTAAATACTTTTGAAAATAAATCATACAAAAATAAAAAAGGAACAAATTTGTGAAATGGGGGTGGGGCATGGAGGGAACCAAAATGCTCCCTATTCCAGAGAAACAGGAGAAAAGAAAAAAGAATGAAGTGAAATGTGGCTTGGCGCTGTGCAATGTTAGACAGCTGCCCTACCCAATGACCATCAAGAGCCTTACAGTAAATGGGACTCTGGAAAGGTGTTCATGTTTTCTCTTGTAAGTATACCGTACCATGCTCATATGGCTTTGCAACTCAATCTCCAGGGTCTGGACACTACGTCTAAGCTCAATGACTTCAGTTTGGACAGACTGCAGCTGTTCAGATCCAGATGCCATTTCACGGTTCAACTCTTCAGTCTGAAAAATAAATAAAGAAATGAAATTCCACACATACATATGATTATCTGAAACCTGAATGCATATTTTAGCTGTGAACAAGTGAGGGTATTTTTACATTTACTTTTGATTTATTGGACACACCTTTTGATGTCCAGACATTGGGTATTGAAGATTTGTCTGACCTCATTGTGTTGGCAGACCTGCTGTGACTTTCTCACCAACACAGGTAATATTTAACTGTGGCAGTGGTAAGAAATGTACCTTTGTCTTGAGGAGAAAAGAATGTTTGCTCTTTGGCTGCAGATATTTTCCAACATTTTGTGTAGACCAAGCTTGTGGGACGTAAGATCAACCAAACGTTAAGTTTTGGGTAGGCAGTAATGGGCCTTCTATTGGCAGAAAGCTAAACCTTGCAGCTCAGCAGGTGATTTAAAACAGACATTGGTATAGTGATGTTAGGGGAAATATCTCCATAAGGTTCTCCAGAAGTTATAAAAAGCTGGCCGATGAGAAAACATTCGAGAAATCAAAAACCTTCTTCTGCTGATCCTCATCTATGCTTTGCAGATATTTCAGGTAAAAGAGGATTACTAAAGCCTGCCTATAGTCTTCCAATGGAAGACAGGAAACTAATGTGTGTAGGAAAAGGTCTTACAGTAGAACTAAAGTCAAACTATAAAATCACATAAATGAGGTAGGCTACTCATACCTGTAAGACCAGGGCTCTCTGTTTGTCTAAGCACCTTCTTTATTTAGTAAATATGGGTTAATCCTTAAAGTAGTACCATGAGTTGGACACTTGATTTGAAAGCATTACAATGCTCCTTCATCTGCAGTAAAACCACTGCAGACTTATGACCCTTACTTCTGCTGTAGCTGCTTAGATGTTGGTACCGTTGATAGCCCTATCAGTGAATAGCCATGTCTATCTTTGCTTACAGTCCATTTCTCTATCCGCAGGAGCTTATGGAAATAATATAACAATTGGTCAGTTCCTCCCATCCCCTCCAGCGCTTTCTAGCATGGTGCAGAAAAAATCCAGCTTCCCAACTGCATTTACCATTAAAAAAGATAAATGACATTTCATTTAACATGGCAACTTGCATTAAAAATTTTGAGAGAGGGAAACACTAGAAGGTTCAGATGGACTTTTTCAGACGTAGGCTTCTACATATGTTAGCTAGTTATTGTGTTACTTTGAATCAAAATGTAAAAAAAATTCAGTTACCCTTTGAAGGAACATGTTCTCGACATCTCTCATGTTCCTGTCCATCAGGTTCTCATATTGTTCTCGGATCTCAGACAAAGATTGGTTTAGATCAACTGATGGAGCGGCATCTACTTCCACATTGACCCTTGCACCCAGCTGAGCACGGAGAGAGTTGACCTCCTGTACAAAAAATAGCAATTATGGGAATATCAGAACAAAAGATTATCACCTAAGAATTCAACCTCAACAAGAGTCCCAAAATTCCTGCTCTGGTGACAACTCAAAATTTTAGATTGTCACTTTCTTCCAGTCTAGGTGATAGTTGGGTGATTCTCTCCAATAGGGATACATACAAAAATAATCAAGAACTAAAAAATACATTTACGTTTTGATGTTCTTTAATGCTGTAAATCCCCCACCCACTGGGGCAGACTGATCTGAATGGTCAAAGTTTAAAGTTCACTGAAAAGCAAGTCAGGATATGTTGACTACAATTACACTAATTAACTACTAATAATACTGGCTTCTGCTTCTAAAGAGCACGTACCTCCTCATGGTTCCTCTTCATCTGCAGAAGTTCTTCCTGGAGGCTCTGGACTTGACTCTCCAGGTCACATCTCTCCCGGTTAAGCTCTTCCAATACCCGGCGTAGACCATTTACATCAGATTCAACACTGCTCCTCAGCCTCATCTCCATTTCATACCTTGCAGGAATAGAAAAATTAAGAAATGTATTTTGGAAGACATTCTGTAAAATGAGCTGATGCTGTAAGATCTTAGTAAACGTAAAAAAAAACAAGTTGTATCTTGACTTTCTAAAAGCAAAAGGGCAAAGCAAAGGTTTTTACTTTAATATGGGCCCCAGAAACTTATGCTCATTTACACTTTACTCCCACAGAGAGAAATACCTTGAGAAGTAGCTTGTACTTCCAGGTATGGGAAGGCATATGGCTCTTTCCTGCTTCTCACATGTGAAAGTGCTGGTACTTGGTGATTGGCTGCTCAGGTACTTAGCACTGTCACATGTGGGAGGGAAGATAGTCTTAAGTTCTGTGTGGGCTTCATGTGATGACTTATGAAGCTTACTAACCTTCTTTGCTCTAGAGCTGCATGGGTCCTGGGAGCCCCAAAACCTGGGGTTTTAAATATGCAAATATCAACTTCAGGCTCTCAAGTTAGAGCTCTAACATGCAACTTTTGCCATGCAGGTCTCTCTACTGACCAAAAAGTGATGGCACGTAGGCATATGGGATCATCAAAATGTTCTAAATAATAAACAAACACAGGTAAATAAATGCTTTGGTGTCCTAATTTTTTTGTATATTAGTTTAAACAGCTGTGAGATACGACATAGTGGCACAGCAGGGACTTGCAGTCAGGGGAGGCAGGTGAGGCAGAGCCTCACCTAGTATTATGGAGGAAAAAGCTGTCAGCTTCAAGTCTGAAGCTGACAACTTTTTCCCCATTCAGATTGGCTTGTTACAGGTTACACAGCAGGGAAAGCCTCCCCGCTGTGTAACCTGTCATGGATGGAGCACTGCCTGTTAATTACAGGCAGCACTGCATCTGGCTTTTGACAGGTAGCTAGGTTACACAGCAGCGTGTTCCCCCACTGCTTGTGTAACCTAACTAATGAGGCAAGAGCTGTCACAGCCTCTACTTTAAGTTAGAGGCGTGAGCTCTGTGGATGTCTTGGACCAATGGCAAAGCGTCATTGGTCCAAGCTGTCCAATCAAAAAAACAAAAACACTGAGGCCATCGATCTCAATGCCTCAGCAGGGACGAGCAAGTGAGGGACAGGGAGGCTCCTCCCTGTCTCCTCCCTTCCTCCTCCCTCCCTCCTTCAGACTAGCTTGGGGACCGGGTTGGGGCGGTGCTTCAGCGGACGAGGATGATGCTTCATTGGGCTGGAGGCAGGGCTTCATCAGACAGGGCGGGACGTGCTGGGGGTGAGGCTGGGGAATGGCACAGTGGTAGTGGTTAGCACCTATGCCCTGCAGCACTGAGGTCCTTGGTTTGAAACTCAGCCAGGACACTATCTGCATGGAGTTGGTTTGTTCTCCCTGTGTTTGCATGGGTTTCTTCCCACTTCAAAGATATGCTGATCGGTTATTTGGCTCCTGTCTAAATTGGCCATAATAGCTGTGTACAAATTGGCTATGCGGAAGTGTTATCACATACTGAATGCTGACCCCAAGCTGAACAATTGAGGGGGATTGAGGAAAGATCTACCATGTAAAAAAAAAACCCAAACAAGAAAGTTCTATGGAAAAGGCTTTTAAGTGTATCAGACATGGTGCGCAGGGAGCTGGCCCACAGAATCTCAGAGAGTCGAATATGAAGGAATGGATATATACACTGAGTGGCCAGATTATTATGACCAACTGACGTTTGTAGGCAAATTAGCTATAATTAGCTATAATTTCGTGCTGAAGTTGCTAGAGGGCCAGACCATTATAAATAGGGAAGCAGGTTGTTTACCACGGCAGTAGAAGTGATTTTTTTGAAGATCATGAAGATCATTTTGAAGATATGGGTAAACAACGCGATTTAACAGCCTTTGAACGTGGGATGATTGTTGGCGCTTGGAGCCATGGAGCGAGTATCAGCAAAACAGCAGAATTTGTTAAATGTTCAAGAGCAGCTGTTGTTAAAGTGTTTAAAGACTGGTCAGCCGAAAATCTGGGTCTGAACGTGCGAATAGTGGCCATCAGCGACTAGTCAATGTTAGGGCAGAACGGAGAGTGGCAAGACTGGTACAAGACAACAGAAGGGAAACAGTGCAGTGTCAGATTCCTCGCATCACCTTTCTACATCTTGTGGAGTCACGAGGCGGCCCAACGAAGTCATCTCATGGAGTCGTCTCGTGGCCCAACGAAGTACTGATGGGGTGGTCATAATAATCTGGCCACTCAGTGTATATCCATACAAGATACAGATTTGCTTTGAAATTTGCATTTTATGTGGATATTAAAGAGTTTCTTGAAACGTGATATTTAAGTTTCCTCTATATTATTTTATTATAAATAATAGTATGATGTCATACTTGTTCTTGAAGTCATCTGAAGCCAGTCGGGCATTGTCTATCTGCAGCACAATCCTTGCATTTTCAGTGGAGGCAGAAGATATCTAAAACACAAAGGAATCATCTAGTTAGTGATATAAAAATATATGTTTTCAAGGTCAGTCTATCAATTCATCTGTCTTTCTGTTTATCTATCTATCTATAAAGCAAAATTGTTCTAATGTGTCTTGGGCTTCCATTGAAACTTCTCCTTAGGAGGACACACTAATAATAACAAATGGAGCTTCCTAGGATGCAACAGTATTGACCTCCAAACCAGATCAACATTACTCGATTCAAATAACTATAAAAATGAATGGATATTATATTATGGGTATTGATTTGCAGTGCTTAAGAAGCCATTTTAGTTGTTTTCAGTAAAGCCTAAAAGCTTGTCTACAGCTTATATACTTTCTGTATACAGTTGCAGATATACACGCATACCAACAGTAGTGGACAAAGCCACCAAAGGGACACTGTGCAAGAACAGTTTTTGGACCCCCCAATTAAACACCTGCCTTTGTACACACATAGTCACTGTGGATAGATAGATAGATAGATAGATAGATAGATAGATAGATAGATAGATAGATAGATAGATAGATAGATAGATAGATAGATAGATAGATAGATAGATAGATAAATAGATAGAGAGATAGATAGATAGATAGATAGATAGATAGATAGATAGATAGATAGTCACTGTGGATGGATAGATAGATAGATAGATAGATAGATAGATAGATAGATAGATAGTTCAGGTTATTCTGAACCTGATGGAACATAATGTTTAACTGAGGTCATACAGAGAATGTTACCTTCACGTCTATTCCAAATAGTGTCAAGCAGAAATTGAGAAGCATTCTGCATGAGTCAATGCTGGTAAGACACAGAGTGGAGATGCTCACTGTCGAACCCCACCTGGACATTACTTTTTGAAAACTTGGAGCACAGTTGGAGAATCACGGAGAATGCATGCCGCTGCCCCCTTGCCCTAGAAGGGAACAGTGTTAATGTCTACATGGTAGTGGGCGTGGTCTCCAGCACCCGGCCCATATATACTAAGGTTAAAAAGGCACTCTAAGTCTCAGAAGGTCCTCTAAGGTCCCAGAAGCATAGGCTGGACAAGTAGTTTGGGAACCCATGCACACTAATATATTTTTTTCTATTAATGCCGTCATTTTTTAAAATGTTATTTAGTATCAGCTTACTAAAAAAGGTATGCAACAAAAAATATGTTCTAAAACAGTTTCTGCTTGCTGAATTCTTGGTGTGGTTTTCAAAAAGTGCATCTCTTATGGAAATAAATGTTGTCCCATGTAAACTGCATCAAAAACACACTCCAGCAAATATAGCACATATGTGTGACTGGGTCCTTACTTACCTGGCTTTGAAGCTCCTGAATGGTCCTAAAGAAGCCACTGGAATCGGGAAAAGTGCTGGGCTGGTTCCTTTCATACCACTCTCGAATATTCCTCTCTAGTTGGGCATTTTCCTGCTCCAGGGAACGAACCTTCTCCAGGTAGGTAGCCAAACGGTTATTTAGATGTTGCATTGTTTCTTTTTCATTTACAGCAAAAAGACCATCGGCCTTCCAACCACCGTGACCCCCAAAGCTGCTATGATGGCCGCTGTGACTGTGGCCACTTCCAAAGCCAAAACCATGACCAATAGAAGTATGTTTGGAAACAGAGATCCCTTTTCCTCCAGAGCCTCCATGAACACTTGGAGTTCTGTAGTGACCTCCATGATGAGACAAGTGGGAGCTTACATGATGCCCTTTATGGAATCCTCCATGAAGGGAAGAATGAGTTGTTCCATGATGGCAAATTTTATGAGAATCCCCATGATGGATCTTGTGATGTAAAGTTGAGATATGGCTAGAAATGTTGTGACTGGTTCCCTTAATAGATCCAGTTGAAGCATGGGTTGACTTGATACAGTGGCTCATGATGATCCTGTAAGAATCACACTACACTGTAGCTTCTCCAGGAGGTCTGGTAGAATTGCTAACATTCATGTGCCTTATTTTATACAAAAGGAAGGGGGGCGTTAAAAAAGCTAAAAGATTTTATGAGGAATTCACATACATCCCATTGTGTTTCATTTAGTGGTTGATGTAACCTGTATAAAGAGACATTTGTGTGATTACCTGAAAATGATCACAGCATGCTAGAAGCTGTGACAAGTTTATTGTCATGTTGTACAACACTGCAATATGTACCACACCTATGGAACTAACACAAAGAGACTGAAAGTCATAATTATGCGTACATGAAAGACAGTTAAATGGTTATGATATGCCCATATGAGACTGCAAATCATGGTGATCACTGGGAGTTTTTGTGCAAATTTATTTGCAAACATGCCTCTCTTGCAGGGCCAGATTAAGAGCATCATGGGCCTGGTGCTGAGAATTTCGGTGGGCCTTTTTATGAAAATGTCTCTCTACAGCTTAGAGTCAGTGGTGGAGTGTCGGGGCCCGGCTGCAGCTGTAAGCCTGGTAGATCTGCCACTGACTCCAAGTTTTAGAGAGACTACAAATCTCAGCAATACATTATACAGCAATGCAGAATACCATCAGCTATAGAGGACTACAAATTCCAGCAAAAAATTATACATCAATGCAGAATAATACCATCAACTATAGAGGACTTCAAATCGCAGCAATACATTATAAAGCAATGCCGAATGGCACTGCTTATGGAGTACTACAAATCCCAGCAATACATTATACAGCAATACAGAATACTTTGAAGCTACATACTCTGTGTTGCTCTGGGTTTATGGCCTGATGTCTCCAGGGTCTCAGGGGGGCTGTGTGGCGTTTCAGGGGGGGCTGTGGAGGTTCTCAGGAGGCTGTTCAGACTCTAAGGTGGCCAGTGCAGGCTCTCAGGGGGCCAGTGCGGGCTCACTGGGAGTCAGTGCAGCTCTCAGGTGGTCAGTGAGGCTCTCAGGTGGCAAGTGCGGGCTCTCAGGGGGCAAGTGCAGCTCTCTGGCAATCAGTGTGGCTCTCAGGTGGGCGTGACAGAATCTTGGTGGTCAGTGCTGGTCATTGCGGGCTCCAGGTGGTCAGTTCAGGCTCTTGGTGGTCAGTGCAGGCTCTTGGTGGTCAGTGAGAGCTCAAGGTGGTCAGTGTGGGCTCAAAGTGGTCAGTGCTGGCTCCAGGTGGTCAGTATGAGCTCTCAGGTGGTCAGTGCAGGCTCCAGGTAGTCAGTGCGGGCTCCGGGTGGTCAATGTGTGCTCTAGGTGGTTAGTGCGTGCTCTAGGTGGTCAGTGCGTGCTCTAGGTGGTCAGTGCGTGCTCTAGGTGGTCAGTGCGTGCTCGAAGTGGTCAGTGCGTGCTCGAGGTGGTCAGTGCGTGCTCGAGGTGGTCAGTGCAGGTTTTAGGTGGTCAGTGCTAATCCGGCCCTGCTCTCTTGCCAAAAGATGCCACCAAGCTCCTAGCTCTGCACATTAGCTTCAGCTGGACAGAGAGAAAGAGATACATTTTATGATATAAAAAAAGTGAAAGAAATGCAATAATAATGTTGTGTGCAAAATTACTAATGTAAAAAATGTTAATCTTTTTATCTTTATTGCTTTCAGGTTAATCATACCTGTTGATCCTTCCAACAATGTGTATCCATTCACTTTTTTGCTAGGTTGAAAACATTTATTGATTCGGCTGCAGAGTTGTCCCCCTTTACTCTCCACTCTCAACCTGGACTACATGCAGTCATGTCAATGCACAATATACTGCCATGTTCCGCCAAATTCACTAGACTAAAAGTGGGATGTTCAAATGTCACTGGAGAGTGCAAATACTGAAAAGATCTTCATACAAATTGTCTACAGGATGTGCACAGCGCAGGGAAAGAAAACATAAGCAAAGTTCCCTTTGCTCTATAAAACAAGCAGGGTTCATTATGTTTATGACCCCTGTTGGTTGTACCCTTTCTCTAACCCAATATCCCTCCAAGCACACCCCTTGACACACGGATTGTCCCATTCTTTTCTGGTAAACTCTGAATACATACCCATCTGATACCGATGGTAAAGCAATGTTTGTCTTCCTTCTCTTACTTTCTGTATCAACAAACAAATTGGGTTGTTGAGATGTTTGCTATTTTTACGTTGGATCCCATAGTATGATACCATTGTCCATGTATGTCATTCACATGTATTAGGCCTAAACCATGCTACTGTGAAATTTCAATAAATACTACATGCAAAAAAAACAAAAACAAGCAGGATTATTCACAGAGGAGCCCAAGGATCCAGCCGTTGCTTCAGCTCTCTTCGGCCTGTACAGCTCCCGAAGGCATTTGCTTCAGCTCAGCCGATCTCACGGCTGACTCCACCCAGTTGTAATGACAGATCAGATTAACGTTGACAGCGGAGGTACCGAGCAGAATAGCATAGCCGAATACTGCTCGAATATCGAATACTGTGAATAGGGGCGAACGGCAGCAAATGAGCTGCCGGAGCTTTGGCTCAGCTGATCCAGATGTTGGATCGGCTGAGTCGAAGTCCTTCTGCACTTCAGTTCAGCCAAACATGCAGAGCAGCCGAAGGCAGCCGATTTACGTCTCACTTCACTTCGGCTGGGCTGTTCACTCGGCTGCCTTTGGCAGCTTTGTGAATAACCTCCAAGGTATCATTTGTGAAGTTAATTTCTACTTTATGCAGAACAGCAAACATTTCTATTTCATCATTGGACATGGTGCATCAAACAGGCCCAGCCTGGCACTACGGAAACTTAGGAACAGTTTGGTATGCCTGAGGTTTTCTGTAGGCTGCTCCTTTTGGCTTCTCTTACTCACTGTATCATATCCTGGTCAAAACTGCATATGCTAGAGGAGAAAAGAAAAGAGAAGGGCGCCCACCCTAGTGTAGATGGTTTTTAATAATGTGAGCTAAAGTACAAGGTAAAAACATACTCACAAAGGAGAATCAGTAAAATCATATGAGATGAGCCAGAACGATATCTGAATATCAGCTGCACAGATGCCTCTGTATCAACACAGGCATCTGTACTTTAGCTCATATTATTAAAAACCATCTACACTAGGGTGGGCGCCCTTCTCTTTCCTTTTCTCCCATAGTATTGCAGCTTCCCAGGCTGAAGTGGGGCAGCACCCCTAGTTATCCTCGCTTGCACTTTATTTTCATCTGTTGGTCATTATTCGCACTTTGGATTTTTTTCTTACTGATTGCATATGCTAGAGCTTCATAGCAAAAACATTATGGTGTGGAGGGCTCACCAAATTCCATCTGAAAGACCCTTCGCTGGCACGTGGGCCATACTGAACGTTGAAATGACCCTACAGCAATTTAATTATTTATTCAACAAACTCATAAAGGATTCTAAACTATATATACACAAAGCTGTTTGACAAGTGTTGCTGCCTGAACACATTGTCCGGTGGTACTGGGTCTCCTTTGCTGCTGGGCCCCATTCCAAAGCCTTGTCTTGTACAGCAGTTTAGCTTTCTTCATTTTTTTTTATTGTAACATAGAAAGACTAAAAAAAACAGTTTTTTTATTTTCATTTTGTTTTCCTGAACTTTTATGTTGAAATTAATATAAGAAGTATACCGATCCAAATATCTATCTACAGGTGAAACTCAAATAATTAGAATATCGTGCAAAGTTCATTTATTTCACTAATGCAACTTAAAAGGTGAAACTAATATATGAGATAGACTCATTACATGCAAAGCAAGATAATTCAAGCCGTGATTTGTCATAATTGTGATGATTATGGCTTACAGCTCATGAAAACCCCAAGAACCCCAAATCCACAACCTCAAAAACTTAGATTATTACATGCAATCAATAAAACAAGGATTGTACATAGAATAATATCAGAGCTCTGAAAAGTACAAGCATGCATATGTACTCAGTACTTGGTTTGGGCCCCTTTTGCAGCACTTACTGCAATTACTTTTGCACGATATTCTAATTATTCGAGTTTCACCTGTATCTATCTATCTATCTATCTATCTGTCTATCTATCTATCTATCTATCTATCTATCTATCTATCTATCTATCTATCTATCTATCTATCTATCTTTCTATCTATCTATCTATCTATCTATCTATCTATCTATCTATCTATCTATCTATCTATCTATCTAATTAAATAATTATGTTATCCTCTTATATAAATAAAATCACTTATAGAAATAAAATACACAATTCAGCACATTGCAGTAGACAAAGGAACTTTATTATGTTTTCTGTAGAAAGAAGCACCACATGCAGTACAGTGAATATTTAGAACATTGGATAAAACAAAGCACATATACCAAGCACATCCTATGAATCAAGTTTTTTGTTACAAACAATAAAACACAACTAGGTGTCCTACTATTGGTGGGATAGTCATGATTATTAGACATATGAATGAGTAGGAAATATAAGATCCAGGTTTGTGCAAGTACTAGGTTAGGTTTGTTTGGATTATGGTTAGGATAAAACTAATATGTCTGCCCATTCATGCATACTAGCATACTTCAACTACCTTTTAGAAAATTCCTTCGTTTTGGGTGGTTTTAGGTGTGTTCTTTTCTAGTCAGGGTTGCTAAAGGTTTCTGGAGCCAAAGAATGATAAATATCACAGTTTATCCCTGCCACAGCACCTTCTATTTCATCTTTGCTAGCTAGTGTTGTTACCAGGTCCATGCCCAATGCAGTCCAGGATGGGAGACATGAGTAACACCACAGCTTGGCAAAAAGATGAGAAAGTAACAACTTGTCCAAAGTGTAGGATCAGAGACAAGATTTTATGTATCACAGGTATTTTTATAGCATCAATTTATGCAGCGCTTTACATATTGTACATTCCCATCAGTCCCTGCCCTCAAGGAGCTAACAATCTACAAACCATGTCTCACATGCATACATATACATACTGGAGCTACTTTAGACATGAGCAAATTAACCTACCAGCATGTCTTTGGAGTGTGGTAGGAAACTGGAGTATCTGAAAGAAACCCATGCAAATACAAGAACATAAAAACTCCATGCAGGTAGTGTCTTGACTTGGATTTGTGCCAAGGACCCTAGTGCTGGTGTAGAAGTAATCTCTGTAGGGTGCACAGACATTTTAAACAAACCTACTCATGTACAAACCTGTCAAATCAACCTCACAGTGAAATATCTGTTTGAGGTGAGCTTGCGATATTACGCTATATATATTTTTATCATATCTCAATTTAGACCCTTTCACCTAAACAATAAGACCTACCGATTCCACATGATTATAGATATCCCGCAAAAAATAAAGAAAAGCCCCCTGAATGTCTAAACTAAGGTCCAGTCTTGGAGATAGAAGCTCATCTTCAATGAGATGTGGATCACTCATATTCAAAATCTTTACTGACATAGACTCGATCTTCTGTGTTTCTTCCTTATAATGAATTACTTAGGTTAGTGACTAGGTTCCTTGGTTTGGTGGCCACCTTTTCCATGGTCATATTCTTGAGTACTGATGTGTTTTGAACTGCCGTGAGATACTGTAAGACATAAGAATTGGATAAACATTTTATAATGCACTCTATGGTAAAGTCTTATAACTTTAAAGTGGGTAAAATAAAAACATGACATATATGATGTATACTGCCAATAGCCTTAACACAGCAGCATTTGTTTCCCCAAGTCCCCCCCTGTAACATTGTTTTATTACCTGTTCATCCTGCCAGTAGATCAGTATTTTTTCCTCTTCTGTAACTGTCCAAGCTGTCCAGTCCATAAGGGGTTGGAGCAAACCATAAAAGCTTTTCTTCATACAGCTTAAACCTTAGTGTAACCTCTCAGTTTTATGTCCTGCTTCTCAAGGCAAATATCTACTATTGTGCTGCCTTGCTCTTATCCTAGTCACACCTTAGTATTACACTAACAGGGCAGTCAATACACCTACAGGGTTATCCACAAAATAGTGAAGAGTTTGGAGAAGGCAGGAGAAGTGAACAATCTAGGACAACATAGCTGAACTGGAAAGTGAGCTGAATTGAAGAATTTTTCCAGATCAGCTATGTTGTCCTAGATTGTTTACTTATCCTGCCTTCTCCAAACTCTTCACCCTTTTGTGAATAACTCTGCTAAAATTAAACACTAGATGAAAATGTCAAGCCGTCATCCTACTTTTGCTATGCAATTGTAGTGCATGAGACTCACTGCTACCAACATACTTGGACAAGTTCTAAAAAGTGGTTCCTCAACATATGCCGGAAAAATCACTGTAAGCAGGGGAAGTCCGAATTCCCCAAAATGCGTTGGATACTCTTTTATGATAAAACAATTTGGAACCCAAATCTTTGCTGTATGACTCTGTAATTGAGATGATTCTTGCTGAACATACACAGAAGCAATCAAATGGGGTGCTAGCACTTGGCTTATTAATTTCAGGACATGAGCAGTCCAAGCCCCTCATAAGGTCCCATGCTCCACTCTTCACTGAGCTTCAAAACATAAAACATATATATATATAGTGTTATCATAATTACAAAGAAGTCCTACTTGGATAACAGTTTAGTTCTAGTCTACCTGGAATGGGTAAGCTGTAAGTACACAGTGCACTATTTCACCAACAAAGAAGCACAAACTGTGTGGGTAGGTGTCTGCACACTGCCCTAGAATATGACCAATGTTGGCTGTGCAGAAATGTGGACCTGATTTATAGTGTTATCACTGCTATGTATAAAATCTATGTTCATACATTTATCTACAGCCAAAAAATTTTTTTAGTTTTTGATAGAGTAGAGAAGGGTTAAAATCCATGCCAGGTTATTTTTTTGCCATCCATCAGCTGCAGTAGTCTTCCCGGTATTCCTAAGGGAGGCACTGGTGTAAAGCAAATATGATGGAACAATTTATATTTGCCTTTCATTCCACGCTGAATCGCAAGAAGCTTTTAAAAGATCAAAAACTTGGACTTGGTTCAGGTAATTGTAATTGTTATGACCTTTAACTTCCCCACTTACTTTCTTTATAGATCTTCTCTTGATGAATAGGATGATGTTCTGGAACGCTGTAGAGAATAATATATGTAAAAAATATGCATTAACAGTCCAGTGTGTATAAACAATAAATACAGCTTGTGCACTGCAGAGAAACATCATGGAGTTGTAACTTACTAATATAAGGATTTACACGCAAGAAAGGGGCAGATCCAGAGTCTAGTCTCAAGGGGGCACCCAGACTGAAGGAAGGAGGGCCCACTAACTGGCAATGTCGGCAGTTACCACGGCCCCCTTCCTCCTGTCTGGGACCCCCCACACGGCAGAATGCTAGGGCCTGGTTGTAGTTGCAAACGCTGTGACTCTGGCAGTTTCAACTCTACAAATCCCAGCAATACATTATATAGCAATGCAGAATGGCACCAGCCGTAGAGGACTACAAATCCCAGCAATACATTATACAGCAATGCAGAATACAACCATTCAAAGAGAACTGGTGCTGAGTCCCTTATCCTGGTCCTCAGTGCCAGGGAGCTCTGGGCCAGTCCCCGGGCACACTGTTGCCCACATGTGCAACAGGTCCCTGCATTCCCCTGTTATCCTCCCATTGCTGCTGCTAGCCCTGGGCAGTTCTCTACTTAGACAAATTAGGCAGCCATGAGGCCCCCCCTGGATCTGCCACTGGTGCAAGAACCTTGAGATTTATGAACTACACTTGGCCATGATCATGATATACACTCCAAGTTGACCATGAAAGATATATCCACATATAACTTAGAAATCGTTTATAATTGAATGCTGAGTACTTAAATGTTATTGCATTTTCAAGATGCTTATTTATAGGAAAACCGCATTCGCTGGCATTTCTTGCATTACCTAGCTCATATGCTCACACATTCACTTTCTTCCCCAACACCCACATTTACCATTGGTAGAATCTAATGGTCATATATATAAAGCAGTGAGTGTGACTTTCACCAAACATTCACTGGTACAAAAAAACCCTGTTGATCCTGCCAGAAAAAAAGCCTGAAAAAAACTAATGTGGACACCACATCTCCAGAGTGGTAAGCTGCAATAAATTACTTATTTGTTCTTGGGCTTAGATACACTTAAAGCTTTGCCTAATTATCATTTTGACTCTTTAAAGTAGAATTGAAGGCCAAACTTTTTTGGGGGGTTTTGGATAGATTAAGGGAGGGTTATAACCCGTCAGCTTTTTTTGCCATTTGTGTCCCATTGGGAAGAATTCCCTCCACTGTTCAATAGCCACAACAGGAAGTGAGAAGAAATCCCTCAAAAGAAAGAAAAGTCCCTGGTGATCAGCAGGGTCGCCAGATCCAGTGTCTCCATAGGAAGATTTATCATCCATTCCTGTCCTGGTGGCAACCTAAAATTTTGAATTTTCTTTCACTTTCAGTGCTAACGGCCACCAGGACAAGTAGAGGGGGTGAATCTCTGAAATGGGGAAAGAGACAGCAAAGAAAACCTGACAGGTGTTCTAATTCCTTTGCACTCTTTCCAAAACTAAAAAAAAAGAAACGTTTTGACTTCAGTTACACTTAAAGCAAAACTATTTCAGAGACCGGTGCCTCTCTCTATCTATGAGGTTTACTTACTGAATGTCTGCTTCCATCAGTTTCTTATATGTGCTGATCTCCATCTCCAGACGAGTTGTTTGATCCATGAGAATCTTGTACTCATACATTTGTCTCTCTAGTTCAGATCGAACCTGTGAGAGCTGATCTTCCACATTGTCAATCAGGCTTTGTAGCTGGATAAGCTGAGAACCAAAAGTTGCTTCTGTCTCTGCCAAAGTGCACTCAAGAGCCGATTTCTAAAGACAAAACACAGGTATTCATAGGTGATATGTTGGCAGGGTCGCTGATAGGGGGTAGAGCCAGCCCTCCCATAGTGGGCCGGGTCCCCTATAAGGACATCAGGGGGGCCAGGCAGAGTCTGCCCACACAGCATCCCACAATGAGAACTTCCTGCGATGCCTATGCAGCCCGTCAAGTACAGGTGATCTAGGCAGCTGTACAGCCACCCAGATCACTTGTACTAACCTTCAGTCATGCCGCCCCCACCCCTGCACCCCCACTGTGGTTTTAGGGGTCACCTGCTCCTCTGGAGAGTCCAGGACCACAGCAAATGGTGTCAGGATGGAGAGCTAGAGCAGACCGAAGAACATCCTTTTCCACAATCTGCTCTGTGATAAATGAAGTAGGAAGCACTATGCTCTCAGGTCTTCCTGCTTCAGAGCTGTCACAAACATTGCTGAAGTGATGGGTAAAAGAGATGATCAAGCACTATCGTTTGCGTGATCGTCTGTATTGGAGGGCAGGGGAGACATCAGGGGTCTAATGGACCCCAGATGTCTCCATAATGAACTTTCCACTCCAAATGCTGTCACATAGGGGATTGACAAAAGTCAATAAAAAAAATTAAATAAAACATTTAAATAAATGTAAAACTAACCCTGCTGCCCCAGCTGTCTAATTTGAATGAACACATAAGGGGGAGGGCCTGCCAGATAGGCTTATGAGGCTCCATGATTGCTAATGGTGGCCCTGTGTATAGGACTAGAATTATTATCAGGGTAATCACACTAATGACAAGGGAGCACAAGCAGAACACCCATGCTGGTTATCTACATTTGAGCCCTTCTCATCTTGCTAATGCTGTTTTGACTCTTTCGGTAATTGTAAGTGGATCTCAAGCTTCTAGAATAAAGACTTAGTTCTGTACATTCAATAAATATCTCCCCTTTCTAATAAAATAGTTAAAGTATAAAAGGGTCACATGATTCTGAGGCTCGGCTTAAAAGATGCAGCCCTGGAGAACGTTTGCCTTCAGATTTTGTAGTTAGTTATATATGATATACAGTAGTCACATAATACTTGGGGAACATTTACTCTGCAAAATACTCAATATATGTCACAGTGAGGTACTAGGCTGCCATTCATCCTCTAAGGGTTGAAGGAGAGCTAAAGAGTAACTTATCTTGCTGTAGGTTAACCTCTACTGAGCCATGCTGACTTCAGGAGTGACAGAATTACTGCTATTTTATAGCAATGCCAAAAACAGTAGAGGAACGATTACCCACATTGGGGCTAAAAACTGATGTTATGTAATGGAAACAGTATGGCCCATTGCTTAGTGGTAAGGATTGCTACAGAAGATGTCCTGACTTCCACATTAAAGCACTTTGCCCAAGAACAGCCACTCTTAAAATAGCATACCATCTTAAAGACAAACCTATTGTAGTCCAAGAGGTCAAACTCCTGCTACCACTATAAATAGGAATTCATAACTGGTATGGGACAGTCAGTATGGTTGATTTGTTCCACTGTAGAGATTGTAGGGCTCCAATGTAGTCCTAGCCAACTGGCTATACCCATTTCATTTTGAGATACTCTGGAAATATCTATATTTCCAGATAACACAGGACAATGCAAACAACACAGCATTAAGCTAGCCATACACTGGTCTAATGTTGGCCAAGTCAGTAGAACTCGTCCCAGTGCGACCCCTCTGTTCGAAAAAAGATTATTTTTTTACTTTTTTAGAAGTTGCCGGTCTAAAAAAATCTTGGTCAATCAGCTGCACTCACTGTTTGATTATTCTGATAGCGCCACACACACTGCGGTGGGGGAATTCTGAGAGCGGACTGAATGAGAAAAAATAAACTTGTGCATAGCTAGCCTTAGTGTCCAAAAAAAAGAAATGAACTGTGTGGAGTTGATTTTGCACATAGGAACACATATACTAGGAAAAGCACACTTTATACCAGGCAACTGGCATGGGAAAAGAAATACTCAATGCAGTGACAGGTTGGAATCCCACAAAACAACGTCAACCCTCCCTATAAATACTTTATAATGATTTCTAGGGGGGCTTTGCTTTGCTTTAATTAGAGAATCAATATGAAAAAGTATGCTAGACCATAAACTACATTACATACCATACTCAGCTGACTTTGCAGCTCAATCTCAAGGGTTTGCAAACAACGCTTCAGATCAATAAGGTCAGTCTGAACTGACTGCAGCTGTTCAGATCCAGAAGCCATCTGCCTGTTCAGTTCCTCACTCTAAAAGAATAAAAGATAAATCAAGCCATACAGAAATGAATGAAGCTCAAGTAGCTTTTATAAAGTTCATAGAACTAAGGAGGACTTACCCTGAGAATAAAAATGCTCTCAACTTCCTTCAAGTTCTTCTCCATCATATTTTCATATTGCTCTCTGACTTCACACAGGACCCTGTTGAGGTCAACTGATGGTGCGGCATCCACATGAACATTGATCCTGGAACCCAGTTGGTTTCGCAGAGAAGACACATCCTTTAAGGGCGAAATGTATATTCACAATAATGTATAGGAATGTTAACATGTTGTGCATACAGACATAGATGCAACATCTATTCTCATATAGCATACTGGATTACTAATTCTGCTACTAGGTGGTGGAATCAGTTGAAATGATTATGGTTAATGTTATTTTTCCTATTGTGCAACTACATGGTTATGGTGAAATTTCTTGTCTGGGTTCCTTTTGTTTCTGATAAAAGCAAGAAGGGCTCAGCAATGTGCCTATCAGAGACAGGTTAGAACAATATCTTCAACTGATTTTCAACAAGAGAACATCTGGAACCTTGAATTAAACCTGTTATTAGGAGGAGTGGCTTTACTGACCTTCTTCTGAAAATGCTACTGGTCTGGTTGTTATGTGGACCAACGTCATTATTTTCTGAGTCAGAGACCCAGAACTTAATACCAGATGAAGGAAGTCAGAAAAAAGTTGAAAGCCCTTATCTTTATGACTTGCTCCAGGTCGGTGACCCAGAGGTTCAGCATAACAGTCCAGTGACTAGCATTCTCAGATAAAGAGGTCAGAAATGTCCATGTTTTTCTCAAGACAGTTTTACTTTAAAAGTTAATAGTACTGTTTAAGCATGTAGAGGCCTACTGTCCCTTTTGTCTTTCCCATCATATATATATACCCCTATTTACACTACTGACCACCTACACTGACTAAGGCATACTGTGCAGAGAAGGTTACCAAATACCAAGCAGACAGCTTCTCCATTGGGACCATGCATGTCCAGATACAAGAGAAGTACAAGTACAAGACAACTGCAGACCAGGCATAGGCTGCAGCTAGTATAGTGTGAAGTACTTTCTATCATACCGTTTACCATACCTCAATCTACACATTACATAAGGGTCTGGAACATTATTAAGTATTTGCAGCACTAATATAATTTATTCTGATGTTTAACTGTTGAAATGGTTGAATTACTTCTTCGTGGTGCTTCTTCATCTGCAACACTTCATCCTGCAGGCACTCCAGTTGAACCTGTAAGTCACCTCGCTCTATATTAAGGCCTTCCAGAACCATACGCAGTCCTTTCAAGTCATTCTCCACAAAAGTTCTCAGCCTGATTTCCAGCTCATATCTTAGAGATGGGATTAAAGAATTGACAGTGAATTAAACATATAATATTGAATATGCAGGCTGGTTCAATCTCAGATCCCGTTTCAACACCAGCTTAAACTTTCCTTTCATTGGGCACACAAGCTTCTTCTGGCATATTTCATGCCCAACTAAACCCTAATCCCCCAGGGTTTCTTTAAACTTGAACTATGTAGTTCTATGGGCTTTATTTTTAGCATGTCTGTAAGAACTACTGCTGTTTCCCAATGACTACTAATTGGATAAAACCTGATTTGAAAAACAAATGGAATCTAGAAAAATCATTGTGGTTGGTGGTTTTAGGGCAAAACGGAGGGTGCAAAATACTAATGCATGAATCTCCTTGTATCTAAAACAACTATTGAGAATTGTCTACGTCAAAATAATGTAATGCAAGTGAAACACGTTCTCCACATTCATTTGGGTTAAATGGAATAGTAATAGGAACATTTCTGCAAGGTTTTGATTTATGCCTGTGACCTGATTGGAAAGATTTAAGCTGGTCATACACTGGTTGAATTTTGTTCGATTCGTGCTGAATCAGCTAACATTCAATCCATTGGTGGTCCTGCTGGCACCACCCAGATCACACGCAGTCAATCTTTCACTTGGAGTTGGATGAAAAATTGTCAGCTGAACATTGACTGCAGCAAATTGAATGCAGTGACTGTTCAGGTATTCTGAAGTGTATGGCCATTTTTAACCTCCTGTCTCTGTGAAAACAGGACAAGAACCACAGGGAGAAGTTGTTACTATGAGAGAAATAAAGCAATTCAGAAACTCTAATCCTTTCTCTCTCTACTAAAAACTTTTTTTTATGTGTCCTCATTATAGGGATTTTTCAAGATTTCCTTTCCTTACAGGAAATTATGGCAAATCTCCTCAATATGAACATAGGCAGCCCCAACAAACCCTAAAATAGTGACTATAACCCTCCCCTGCCCTATCTTAAACAAAAATGTTTTGTCCTAATTAGCGTAAACCTCTTTACTTGCTATAAAAGAAACGAATTTTCAAAGTTTACAGAACTACTTTATAAAATCAGCAAACTAAAAATACTTAAGTCAAAAAGAGCAGCTGACTTACTTGTTCTTGAAGTCATCAGTAGCCAGTCTTGCATTATCTATCTCTAGAACTAGCCTGGCATTGTCCAGAGATGTTGCGGAGATCTATTCAATCATTCGAATATATGAAACGAAAAAATAATTTTGAAGAATGCTTTACAGGCAAGAAACATAAGACACATTCCTCTACAATATACATGTAAAATGTCTTACTCACCTTGTTTTGAAGTTCTTCAATGGTCTTGTAGTAGTGTTGGAAATCGGGCATTGATGAATGGACATTTTTCTCATGCCATTCACAGATCTTTTTCTCCATTTGGGCATTTTCTTGTTCCAGAGAGCGAACCTTTTCTAGATAGGTTGCCAGTCGGTCATTAAGGAGCTGCATGGTTTCCTTCTCATTGACATTGAGAAAACCATCATTCTTCCAGCTACTGTGGCTCCCGATGCTATTAAAGTGACTGTCATTATTATGAACACCATGTACGTTTCCATAGCCATATCCATGAGGGAAGGAAGAGTGTTTTGAAAACATAATTGGCTTACTTGATCCCCCGTGGGTATTATGGGCTGTGTGGTGAACTTTATGATATCCTCCATGATGTGAAAAATGTGAAATTCCATGATGAACGGAGAGTTTGGGAGAGTGGCTCCTTACAGGAACACTTGCCTTAAAAGAGGTAGAAGAAGAAAGACTCTGCTTGTGCTGGCTGTGGTTCATGGTGGTCAAGTTGGGTGGTTGTTTTTATCTGAGGTATATTGAGGTATTCAGATGTATCTTGCTCTGAAGACGATGTTTAGTATGTGCATGTGTCTTCTTTTATAGTTCATCATGGGAGTTACAGATACAAAGCAATTTTGCTTTAATTGTGCAAATGTTTTGTAAATTGTTGCAATTTCAAATAACTTAATGTTCTGCTTGGGTATAATGGAAACATCAGAGAAGCTCATGCTCATTTAGAGCTCTGATCATCTGACAGTCTTTTTATCATAATTGTGTTGAAATACCTGAAAATGTAAGTGTTGCACCACCCTAATGATTCCAATCAGACCAACAAAGAAGCGTCAATACACTTGAAAGCGATAAAGAATTGTGAGTCATAAAGTTACATAGGAAACTATGTCAGGTTAGTTTAACTTAACATTAGAAATATATGTTGTGCTCCAAACTGTTCGTCATTTTAAAGCACAGTTTTCTGTTACCAGGTATGGCACTATGAGTTTTGGTTGTGTTTGAGCACCTTCAAAAATGAGCTTAGTGCCACAAATATGGGGATTCATTTCTAAATTTTACTGATGCTGGTGTCAGTAAAAGAAACCCCACTTTGCTTACAGTCTAGAAGGTATGTGTGCACTTAGTTGGCTGGTGCTGGCAAAGTGACATTTCTGCATACTTTCCCTGTACTGAGTGCGCTTTGAAACAAGGCAGAAATTGATGGAGAGATGTCAGTCTACTCAGTGCCACCACGGACTGCACTCTACTCAGTGCCACCACTGACTGCACTCAATTACTGATTACCTTCACTGACAGTAACCGCAACAGCTAAGGTTTACTGTAGCTGCATGGCTGTGCATGGTGGGGCTGTCTCTTTTTATGGTGTAGCTGGTATTCTGCCACACTCCTTACCGAAAGCCCCTTAGAGGATGGGTGCTGAAGTGACTACGGATGTTGGTGTACACAAAAACAAAACGTCACCAGCACACCATGTAAATGTGTCCAGACAAACGTCTTTATTGATGCATATTGTCACAGATACAACAATGTTTTGGGGCAACGCAGGGTCCCTTCAACAGGCTCAGTATGAAGGAGACCCTGCATGGCCTCAACACGTTGCTTTATCTGTGACAACATACCTCAATAGATAATACGAAATCACCTGCACTCCATACAGCATACAGACCTTGATGAAAGGTTGGTGCTTGAAGTGACAACACGGATGGCGCCGTGTCAGATACAGTCCATAATAGAAATCACCAGCACTTGATGATGTATGCAAGAAGTAAAGCACTTTTTATTAAATTGTCACATGCGTCATACAGCCAACGTTTCGGGGCCACGCAGGGTCCCTTCTTCTGGGCGACATAGTGACCTCATCAAGTGCTGGTGACTTCTATTATGAACATACCTCAATAAACACGTTAATTTGGACACATTTCCATGGTTTGCTGGTGACATCTTGTTTATATAGTTTAGAATATGGTCTGTCTGGATAATAGCAGTACCCCATATACATTAAATGGAAAACAACTGGGGGAACAAAGAAAATCTTGGGATGTATAGAAAAGAAGACCAAAAGATGTAGCGTTAATATAGTATTCCTTATTATAAATCACGTGTAGTGTGACAAACACTATTAAGCTTTTGTCTTTGCTCCAGTTCCTTGATGGAGACGTTGTGCCTGAATTGGTGTGGTTCCCTAGCACCAGTTTCACCTCTTCCTCTTTCAGCATATTTGTTGAATTTGCTCTTTATTTGCCACTTTATCCTCCTCTTTCAGTGCTCTTCCTGCCATAGCATGCACATTATATACGCAATGAGCCCCTGCTACATGCCATCTAGCCAGCCCTGGAGGGCGGAGCCTTCGCTTGGTGCGCAGGAGGGCAGAGCCTTCGCTTGGTGCCCCAGAGGGACAGAGATATGGCCGATTGTTACATCTCAGTTTTGCAGGAAGGTCTGAGGTAGGTAACCTCAGGGCCGGCCTTTGGGGTGTGCGAGCTGTGCGGCCGCACAGGGAGCCATGGCAACAGGGGCACCAGCTGGCCAACACAGTTCGGCCTCAAGGCGGCAGGAAATAGAGGGGTGGCACAGCTTGGTGCTTCTCCTCGGATCCCCACTGCTCTCCCCGGTCTGTATGGGCAAAGGCAGCAGGGATCTGAGGAGAAGTGGAGCGCTGAAGCCATCAAGGGGGGAGGGGGCTTTACATCACTTTTTGTTCATTCATGAGTTTCTGAATGGGTAGAAGCAGCTCAGTACAGAGACTTCTATCCATTCATAACTGGTTGATAGTAAATATTTAATATCTCCTGTGAATGAATGGGAAGCCTCTGTACCGAGTGCATTCCATTAATTCATAACAGGGGCTGAAGAAAAAGAGATTGAGGACTCTGTGTCCTCGATTTCTTTTTCTATTTCAAAAGGGAAATGTCAGGGTCCTGTTTAGACCCCAGAGATTTCACCGAATTTAACATGTAGACATGTAGTTTAGGTTTTGTGTTCTATTTCTTTGTTTTTACTTTTCTAGATACACTTACTTGAAAAAAGGGATCGGAATGACAGCCTGACACTTTATTTTTTATAGACTCTATTTTAGTTTTACATTTATTGTTTGCCACTTGTTTGCCTAATGTTGTTTTATTTAATAAGAATATTTATATTTTGCTTACAAGTTTAATACCTTTGAATAAAAGTTTTATTTTTATCATACTTTTTAATCTGTTTTTTTAGGGCTTAACAAAATGGGAGTCTTTAAATGGTGCGGGTATTGGAGAAATTAGCGTGGCAACTGAAGGGTGTGGTTACTGAGGGGTGTGGTCAGGGGTGTGTGTAAAGCTTTCTTGCATAGGGCGCCTAAAGGCCTAAGGTCGGCCCTGGGCGACCTCATGTGAACAGGTTTGTGGCCTATTTGGGCACCACACTTGAATGGGGAAGGAGGGAATTTGTCATTGTGGATCATGTACTCCTCTCAATGTGCCTCACGGGATGGGGAGGAGACTTGTGGCCAACTGCTCAGCTGTATAATAGTGGTCAGCAATTCCCCAGTCTTGTTCAGCACAATCTGGAATCTATTCTGCTTAGCCATACTCAGTTGCTGAACAATTTACCAGAACATCATTTGAGCCACCAATTCTTGACTATAGCCTCTCCAAAATGGTACCAGATCCAAATTTTTGCTTCTGCAGATTTTTGTTTTGCTACCACCTTCTTGGAATTGCTCTGTTGGGTATAGTATTTGATGGTTAATTTTAAAACTGAAACCTTGGATGCGACCCATTCAGATTATTAAGGCATGCTATTGCAGCTTGATAAATTTGGGGTAATGCTCACATTGGGTTCTCTTGGGCCTTAACATGCTCTGCTCAGTACAAAATGTAAATCCATTTTCACTTGTGCTTATCTGCCTAACACTTTACAATAGTGGACAACAGAAATATTTAGCAGGCAAACTTATGAGCATTCCTATGTTTGAACATGGTGTTAGGGACAAAGCAAGATAGAGGTCCAGTAACAGATCACTGTTTTGGCCATTTTCCTAGATGTGGTCACCCAGGTATCTCACTCTCTTCATGAGAGCTGAAATCTCCCAGTGGCCCTGCAGAGCGGGCTGAATCCTCTAATTAGCAAAAACACAGCCTGTGCACATTCAGTGACATAAACACTAAACAGACAATTACCTCAATAAATTTGCAGGTCCAATTATATTCCTTGAAGTGTGGCCTTGATCTAGCTTTGCAATCCTTTTTTTCCATCTTGTTTTCTTTGGTGTTGTATACTGTTTGTTGTAACACAATTTGCCTGCAAAAATATTATATACTTCCCCCTATTCTTCCATATTGTATGGAATAGAGAAATGCTATTATGACAGATAATTAAGATTTAGCAGATGGTAAATGCAAAGGCTACCTAATTAGATATACACTGAAAATAATGTTTAGGTAGGAACTCACACTCTATCACTGTTGCTATATTTGCAGACCTCAAACTGAAAAGAAAATGGGATGCTTTGTGTCTATTGTGTCCAGTTTAAGACCAACTGCATACTGTGATTAACGTTTTTTTTAATAGTGTATGATTATGATTTTGCATTTGCGAATGTTTTATTTAAGGTGTGTTCAGCCAAGTCAATCATCTTTTCCTTTATTGTTATACTGTTGGGGTGAGGTGTGCAAAAGTTTCTAATGAGCTGGACAGCAATAAATTAATTATTTTGAAGTTGTTTTACAGTTGCCTAATGTTTTCCAAGCAGATTACCGACTGTTTAATGTTAAATCCTCATGCCAAGCATGTAAAACATTGGATAGATGAGCAGTCAGACACTGTAAACATTAATATTAGATATTTTGACAGCAGAAATAATTATTTTATTATGAACACCAAATCTACACAAATATTGTATTCATTATATACAGCATTATAGATACTCACCTATTTACAATAAAAAAACAGCTTAGCTTCTTTACAATATTCAGTCAAATTTGATGTCCTTGGAGAGCTGCATAGGGATAGTCAACAGTCTATATATAACACAAGGAAATGTGAAGTAGCTAAAGTTGTCAGCAGACACATGCAGTTATAGAGGTACTTGCATACTAGGTTATATCAAAGGAGGGATCAAAAAATTTTCTTGGGAAGTGTTGATGTATGCATGCCAAAATTCCTGGTTGTGTTTTCACCAATCTTAGACTTTTCGCATTTTTTTTTGCATTCCGATAGGTCATATCTAGTCTGTTACAATCCAGCAGGTTGGATGTGACTTCATCATAATGACTTAATCAGGAGTGCAGTTCTGGTAACTCATAGCAGAGCTCAAAACACTTTTTAGCTTTTGCAAAGATCAGTATAATTATTTAAGTAGACTGACCCTTTACATCAAACCTACACTTTGATAAATCAGAACAAAGCAACAGGAATTATATTATCCAGAACAAGAAAAGAAAAAACCCAGAAGAGGGGATCTCACCATTCCTCCAAATATGCAACAGTGTCTGTAAAATGTAATTTATTAGATTCTATGTTATCTTTTTTTTTTTTAATTCATAGAAATACATGTATCAAAACACACACAAACATTAAACATTTACATAGGAGAGCACTCGGCTGAGTGAGATTATGTTCAACAAACAAATAAAGTGATCGGTGCACCCCTGTAGTAAAATTTTGCTTTGTCAGAGTGTGAACTATCCGCAAAGGAGCAATATGTGTCTCTGAGGCTAGAGAGATTTTAGTCCCGCAATTGAGAATGGCAAAAACATATTTAGAAAGGATATTTACTTTTCATCATATTAGAATAAGTAGAATGCACTCACACTTGCTTTTGTCCATTCATCCAAAGGATTGGTGAAGGAGGTCCACTGTTGTATGTCCACAGGTAAAAAACTAGCAAATTTGTAGAGCGGCAAGAAAGGATATTCTTGGGCGGAATATGACTATTCCTTTATAGAGCCTGTGTGTATTTCAAATGATGAATGCCGGCACTGAGTATATGTTTTCCCTTATGTGGATTCCCTGTGGTTCAACCTCCTGATGTTATTAAGCCGATGTGGAACAGGGACAATATCAAGCAAGCTTGGAGTTGCACTATGAAAGTATGTTCAGCCCTGGATACGTTCTGTCAGAAGAGTTTTCAGAAGGGGTTTCTCTCTTTCTCTTTTTATGCCTCAAAGTGTCATTTCTTTTAGACAGGTGTGTCCATAGCCGAGGCAGTCCAGGACAAACAACGCGCCGATAAGATAAAATAGAGTCTAACAAATTACAAATTACCAACACTGTTGCATATTTGGAGGAATGGTGAGATCTCCTCTTCTGGGGTTTTTCTTTTCTTGTTCCAAGTAATAAAAGGGGACTCACCATGAAATACTAATTTAATTACTTAGTATATATTTAAAAGTTTTCCTTTCCCCATTTATATATATATATATTATCTGGAATTATATTATCCCCCTTCACAGCATGTACTTACTTTCCTTCTCTTCCCTGCTTTGGCATTCCATTGCTGGGGGTCGAAAATATGCCTGTTACTTCCTGGTATGGAGGAGCCCTCCTGCATAGCCCCCTTCTGGGAGTGTCTAATTACTGTCTGTGATGGCAAAACTCCTCTGCCCTTCCCTGCATAACCTTTTTTTGTAGCTGCTGGGGAAGGAGCAAAGGGGACTTCTTTAGAATGTCACTTGAGTGACAGCTCTGAGTCCGTTGGGCCTGCAGACATCATATCCACAATGGCAGTGCCCAGCAGCAGTCTCAGGGTGTTTGGATCTCTACATAAGCTTTTACAGATAAATTACATACGTAATATATAACTGCATATATAATCTTATGGGAATATTGATGTTGAAAGCAAAAGTCGGGTAACGGGCCTCTTTAAATACATAATGCATATAGAATAGAGACTGAAAATGGCCATGTTACAATACCAAGCCATAATAGATATGCAGTAAACCACCTCAACCAGTACAGAACAAAGTTCAATTTAATACAATGTATGAATTTATCATTTGCAATAAATATTTAACACATATGTTTTTCAGATTTCTTCAACTTCTTTGGACAATGCAAGTATTACATTACAAATAGACAATGCTCGTCTGGCAGCAGATGACTTCAGAAACAAGTAGGCCTCTCTATATTTCATGCTTTTCATCTTTATTACTGCTTTAAAGCAATAGTATTCATTGCTTTGTCTTCCTTTTGTCACCAGGTATGAAATGGAACGCCAGCTGAGATGTAGTGTTGAGGCTGATGTGAATGGACTTCGTCTACTCCTGGAAGAACTGAATCGGGACATATGTAATCTGCAGGCACAAGTAGGAAACCTTCAGGAGGAACTGCAGCAAATGAGGAGGAACCATGAGGAGGTGAGAAGATTACTATCCTTTTCGAGCTAAACCAGAAATGTATTTATTTATAATTTATTGATACAGAGCAGCTTGAAACAAAGCAGACATCACTTTTATTTAGGCTTATGCTGCCTTTCTAGAGACATCTGTTGAAAATGATAAACTGACACCTTTTAAACCTCCTAATCCATAGAAATCTCCTAATCCATAGAAGAACATTGTGGATCACAACAGTCCTTGCACATTGTAGAAAACTATTTAAAGATGCTGCCTTCAGTGGTAAACCTCTGTCCAGATTCTCTTTTATTTGAGAACAAAAAAGGAGGACCGAGCCTCAGATATATCTTTATATTCATCACTTTTGGTGCAGTTAGACTAATTATTTCCTGGGTTATTCACAAAAGGGTGAAGAGTTTGGAGAAGGCAGGAGAAGTAAACAATCTAGATAAAAATAGCTGATTTGGAAAAATTCTCCAATTCAGCTCACTTTTTAGTTCAGCTATGTTGGCCTAGATTGCTTACTTCTCCTGCCTTCTCCAAACTCTTCACCCTTTTGTGAATAACCCTGTTAGGTTGTGCTCACCTGTCCCCATTCCAGACAGATTTTGGCTGTGCAACCTTGTCAGTGTTAGCTCAGACTAAGTCTGAAAATGACATGTAGAATTACATTTGCATATTAAAGATCATATGAAGTTTAATTGATTGGGTTTACATCTACTTTAAGAATCATTCTAAAAAAATCAATGTGAGGTACAATAAGAATGACAGCAGGTCAACTATAGTTCTAAGATCAGTTAAGTTCATTGACAAGTGTATTTGAAGTCTTTCAAACCAATCCCTAGTACACCTAACAGCAGACTGCATTTGCCACTCGACATAAGCCCAAAGCCTATAAGAACAGACCCTAAACAACACATTATGCAGATCGCCAAAAATGCATCCACCATTATACTACTGATTTCCAACATTTCTATTGACAGGAAGTCAATGCTTTGCAAGCTCAGCTGGGTGCCAGGGTCAGTGTGGAAATGAATGCTGCTCCATCGGCTGATATGAATAGAGCCTTATCTGAAATTAGAGAGCAGTATGAGAACCTAATGGAACGGAATCTGAGAGAGGTGGAAACTATTTTCCGACAAAGGGTAAGTCTTTTGTAGACTAAAACAGCTTGTTAAACCTGAAAAATAACATGTCCATTAGGCACTATTATGTCATGGTTTTGTACTATTAAAAACAGTTAATAAAAACACAATTGGCTTTAATACTTAATTGTACATTTGTTTTTTACATTTTAGACAAGTCAGACAAAAGAATTGAAAGGTTACATGTTTTAGCACCCTAACACTAGCACTCCAGCACCATCCCAAATGCCCCTTCACACTGAAGATCAGGGCCACTACTCTCAAGCAGAGCTCTCTAGAGGTGTGCAATAGCCCCTGCACAATCAGAAATACTCTCATCAAGCAGTCCCGCTCATGCTTCCTGTTCAGGGAGCATGAGCATTTTTGACTGGAGCACAGTACAGTTGGGCTTTATGGCTAGAATAGTACAAATCCCCTTATTAAGACTTACTATATTTAAAATATAAGAATATGTTTTCACAAGAACAAAACTGAAATGTATTGTGCTTCATAAATAAAGCTACATATAAATCATCCTTCATACATTAAAGGGTACATGACTCTAACCAGCTTTCTATTCATATAGATTGAGGAACTGAATCGTAACGTTGCTTCTGGTTCTGAACAACTCCAATCTGTACAGACCGAAGTCATTGACTTGAATCGCACCGTCCAAACCCTGGAGATCGAACTGCAAAGCCAAATGAGCATGGTAAGTATTATTACCAGCCAACTAATAAGGTTTGTATCAAGGTCAAGTTGCTTCCCTTCATTTGCAAAACTATCACTATGTACTTGTATACAATCTTTCTATTTCCTTTCTCAGAAATCTGCTCTGGAGAACACCTTGGCAGAGACGGAAGCCACATTTGGAGCCCAACTTGCCCAGTTACAATGTTTGATCAACAGTGTAGAGTCCCAGCTGGCACAGGTACGCTCTGACCTGGAACGTCAGAACCAGGAATACAGGATCCTAATGGACCAAAAGACACACCTGGAGATGGAGATCGCCACCTATAAGCGCCTATTGGACGGTCATGATATCCAGTATGTATTTCATACAAGAAAAGCAACTAAACAAATATTCTGTCAAATATGCAGGTCTCAATCTTTAGCAATACCTATTCACCTTATATCTTAAAAAGTAAAGAAATAATGCTTATGTCCGAATGTGTTTGATGTATAATTCAGCAATCAGATCAGGTTTAGAACACCAAAATACAGATATAAGCTTAGGACCAAACAGTCCATCAAATTTGACCTATTTAGAATACAATGTATATTTTAATTAATCTCTACTGTGTTTTTTCATTTTTAGCACTTCAAGTCATAAATTTCTGGGAGGCAGTGATGGTACGTAAACTTATATTACTTAAGTGGCAGTGCATCAGCTGTTATATTTTACATTCTGGACATTTTTCTAAGACAACTTCAAACTATTGGCTGAGCATTAATGGCATTTAGACACCGCATCATTATAGGCAGGGCTATGTCTATTGGCGCTCTGTAGCAAATCCTTTAAAAGGCCTCTGGTCTCTTTATCTCTATGAAATTGGCATTCCACTTTCAGCAGTCATACTCTATATACTTTTATTTTTCCAAATGTAGTTATGAGATGAGCTTCTGTGTTCCATAATATTTGCATGGTATACGGTGATTTTTGTTATGCACTATGGGACAAACTGCATTCAGAGAGGCAATATTATTACTGATTCAATAGCAACCTTGCTATTCCCTCTCTACCATTTGCAAATGGCAGGCCTTGGTCCAAGAATGACCCAGAGTATTCCAAAACAGAAAAAGTGTTTTTTTTACAGTAATAGCGGTTAAAAAGAACAAGAGTAACAGGTTCTAGCTGTAGACTCTTTCCAAAAAAAGGTTGGGTGCTTTTGTAAAGCTACAAAACATAAAAGGCTTATTACATTTTCAATTACCATACACAGGGGCAGCCTTACTTGACCTTTTATTTAAAAAAAAAAAATGCAAGTGTCAGTATATCTAATCTTAGTCAATAAGCATGATCAGTACCTCGTAGATATGATAATAAAAATAAGATTAAAGTGATACCAGAATGTAAAATATAGGACAACTTCAAACCATTGCTGGAGCATTAGTGGCATTTAGACACCGCAGTATTATAGGCAGGGCTATGTCTATTGGCACCCTGTAGAAAACCCTGTAGCCACGCGATCTTTTTGACTTCCATCAAAATGGCATTCCACTTTCAGCAGTCATACTCTATACTGTATACTTTATTTTCCAAACTAAAATTAATTTTTATCAAATACAAATTTTTTAAGTCTCAGTATATCTAATCTTGGTCAATAAGCATGATAAGCAGCTTGTAGATATGATAATAACAATAAGACAAAAGTCATAACTAGGATATTCTTAAACCATAAGATTGTGTCATGCCTAGAGTCAATGGAGAAGGGCCTTCTTACACTGTTAGTCAGTATTGTGCCCCCTTGCATTAGTGGTCACAGTAAAAATGTCCCTGATGTTGGTGGTCAGTTAAAAAGTCACCCTTATACATTGTTGGTCAATGAGAAGGACCACCTAAGTAGTTAGTTAGTAGTCATTGTGAAAGTGTCCTCATACATTGGTGTCAGTAGCAGAAGAACTCCCCCCTAAAATGTAGTTCTCCTTAAGCTGATGGTCTAAGAATGCCCACCTGTCAGAGAGCAAATATCCAGCTTTTTTAACTGTTTTTACTGTTATCCTATATTCCGTTAGATATGTTTCCCTCATTTAGTGTCCCAGTAGCAAGTTTTCCCAGACAGAAAGTCTAACACTTCCATATTCTACAGAGAGCGGAAAAAAAAGGTTTTGGCTCGACATACATTTTAAAGAGATTATTGAGAAACTAAAGAGGCTCCAGTGGTGCCACTCCACTGTCTCTGCTGAGTAATCTTGGTTCTGGAATTATTCATATACCTTCAGAGGAGGGGGGGGTGGGGGGGGGGATTAATCGATTCTCCACTGCTTTTGGAACCTCTTGCAAACTCAGGAGGAATCCTGGGTGAAAAGCCTCACTAATCCAATTTTCTAGGGCTCAGGAAGAAAATTGGACCATACATAATACGTATTTTTTTATATCCTCTCGCATTATGGCTGTTGCTGGGAGGGGGGTAATGGTGCAGGTTCAGGACTTCGAGAATATGTTTAATTTTTTTTTCTCTGTCCTTTTTTTACCTCAGTGGATATGTTTTTTTTTTCAGTCTGACTAATTATATAACAATTTTAATATTAATTGGAATCTGGTGGAAAGATATGAGAAACATAGACAATTTGCAGTCCTTTATATTGTGATCTTGATTACTTATTCATTTAAATATCTTATCTTCTACTTTCAGGATCTCACCACACAATGAAAACTCACCATGTGACTAGCCACAGTAATCATCATCATAGTGTATGCTAATGTGGTTTTGACTCTTCTGGAGAAACCCTGTGTATGAGAGTATTACCCTGTCTCCAGAAGTCTTTTGGTGTCTTTCTCTGTTTTCTTCTTATGCGGCTTCATGGATCTGCTTCATCTAGGCAAAACTTGGCACGGGACATGAACAAGATCCACCCAGATCCATACACAGTAGACACAATTGAAATTATGCAAGGTTTTGGATTAGTTAGGGACATGTTCATCTCTATAGGTTGGTGATATACTATTGAAGTTAATCACTCAATTTCAACACGTTGACCTACGGCTTATGGAAGGTATGGAGTCCTGGTCTTTAATCACTTCAAAAGATCCATAATGAATGAAGATATTTTAGTCTACTGAACAATATTTTTGGGGACTGCATTGTGCTTGAGCGCAAAATATTCCATTTTATTTCTGTCTTCTTGGAGCACTTTTAATACCTATAGGGCTCAATCAGATCATTGTGTGACAATAATAGGCGGTATTTTTCAAATGTTAACATTGCATCATAATTTCATAACTCCTTTGGGGTGCTGGTCAAAACTTCATTCATTTTGGATGGCACACCAATGTTTGTACTGTACAGGAGGCACCTGCTTTAGACCACACCGCTGCACACCATGATGAGGTGTGCACTTTGTCCACTGCGGTTTGCTGCAGAAAAATAAAGCACATGCAATTTTACCTACTTTGAGGGCCCATTCAAAAGAAATGTGCTGCGGTAACATCGTGTATCCCTATGCACAATAAAGTGTGAGTGTGAGTCAGCCCTTATAGCAAAAAAGAGTTGCTAGACAGTTTGCGCAATTAATTCAGAATTACTCATTATGTTACACCATCTGAGTGAAGCAAAGTACAATGATTATGTGCCAAATGAGTACAAATATGAACCAGGCCGATCAGTGTAAGGATCTGATTTGTTGCTATTTCTGCTTCGCTGTGGACTTTCTTATTAATAGGACCCAAAATTACTTATTCCAGACACAGCACCTTGAGGTTTGCCTATAGAAATGTTTAAAATAGTGAATGGTATGTGAATGCATACATAAAAGCATGCCTAATCAAAGTGGAACTCTTCTTTTGTCTGTTGAGACTTCAGGCAGTTGTATTAACATATTCCAGAACAAGTTTTATACAGACATTCTATTAATTGTAATAACATTTTTGTAATCATATGTTAGAAACATGTTGGTATTGTCTACGTTTGTATATATTAATGGAGCATTAGCATGCAGTATGCATCATTTTAATGTGGTGGATACACTGAGACCTAGACTGGTTATTTAGATTGTTTTAGGATGATTGTGACTATACATATTCTGGTGTACTACTGATGTAATCTGCTGAATTTTGATCATGATTCTCTTGTCCTTGTCACCTACTCAATTTTCAATAAAATAAGTCTTATTTTCTTCATGCAACCAGCTGTGTTTGTGTTATTAATGATGCGCAGATAATTTTCTTTGCTGAGATAAAAAAACAAAAATCAACATAAAATATAAATGTACAGGTATGTGTATAATAAGGGCTGTATTACCACAAGGCACTCACAGGCTGGCGCCTAGAGCAGCAAGATTGAAGGGGGCAGCCCCAAGACTCAAAATTGTTAATTATGCATTACAATGAAGCATTGAGCTCTTGAGGAATGCCGAATTAAGTTCTACTTGCTTAGAAGAATATTACACGTGTGAATTCAGCATTGTGAAAAAAACATTTCATCCATTTCTTTTTTCCTTCCTGTGTATCATAGATAAGCATGCACATAGAGACTAGCATTGCACTACAACACCATCTACAGCTCAAAAGACATATCACAATAGTCTATTATGTTGTATTTTCAACACCCATTCTCAACAGCAAATGCGTTGCTATATGAAATTCAGCTTTGTCTGAAGGAAAATGTGATGATCCTTTGACAATGGCTTGGTGAGTGCTGCATCCACAGTCATTTCTTCTGATGAGCAATATTGCATGTCCAGAATAGCTTGCTCTTGAGTGTCTCTTAGCAGATGATACTTCACGTCGATGTGCTTGGTTCTAGGGTTGACCCTTTCTGATTGTGACAACTTTATACACAGCTGGTTGTCACCAAAGATTGGGAGGGGGTTTGACATGTCTTTACACATGTCCATTAAAAGCTGGCAAATCAATATTGCTTCTTGACATGTGTGTGCTGCTGCTGCTGTGTATTCAGCTTCATTTGAGGAAAGAGCAACAGTTGATTGCTTTAGGCTAGACCAACTTATGTTTCCTTCCGGGATTGCTTTAGGCTAGACCAACTTATGTTTCCTTCCCTGTATTAGATGATGTAACCACTTGTGGATTTGCGGTCTGTGCAGTCTCTGGCCCAATCAGCATCCACATACCCAACTAGTGTTTCATTTAACAGTGCTGGCACTTATAGCTTCACCCGAATTGTTCCTTTTAAATACTGTATCACCCTCTTAACTGTGTTCCAGTCACACTGACAGGTGCTGCAATTTTTGTAAAATGTATGCCCAGTGCTGCCGCTATGTCTGGTCTTGTCAAAGTGGCAATGTATAGTAGCTTTCCGATTGCTCTGCGGTACATGTCACTGTTGGGTAGAACGTTTTCTGCTTCATTGCTCTTTTGGTACCCTGGTTCCATAGGTGTTTTTACTTCCTTTGCATCTTCCCTGTGTATTTGTTCCCAAATGTCTGCAATTTTCTGACTTTGGTTGAAAAGATAGCTTCCATCTTCTTCCCTATTTGAATTCCCAGATAGTGACAGATGTTGCCTAGCTCTTTAATTTCAAAGTTTTGTTTTAGTTCTAATTGACTACAGTCCTCTTCCTGTTCAAAACAGGCTATAATGTCATCAATATAAATTAGGATGTATATCCATTTATCTTCTTGATTTCCTGGAATAAATACAGGTATCTGCTTTTCTTCTTGTGAATTCCTCTTTCATGAATATTTCATTCACTTTCTCATTCCACATTATTGCAGATTGTTTGAGTCCCTAGATGCTCTTTTGGAGTTTACCCACAAGATTGTGTCCTTGCTCAAACCCTGTTGGTTACTCCATGTAGGGTTCCTTCTTAATGTCTCCATATAGGAAAGAGGTTTTAATGTTTAAGTGTTTCACTTGCATGCCCTTCCTGGCTGCGATGCTAAGGAGTGTTGTGATGGTGGAGTGTTTTAAGACGAGAATGAATGTTTCATCGAAGTCTTCTCCAAATTTCTGGGAGTATCCCTTGGCAACTAATCTGGCCTTGTATTTGTGGATATTTCCTTTTGCATCGAGCTTCACCTTAAACACCCTAATAGTTCTGCGATTGGGGAGAAGCTCCGTGAGTGTCAAGGTTTTATTTTCTTGGAGTGATGTTATTTCTTCTTCTGCTGCTGCCTTCCTCCATTGATTGGCTTTGTGTTTTGGTAATTTTTTTATGTCTTCACATGATGTTGATTTGAGTATGCATTGTGTCTTAGCACTATATGACAGCTTGCAGGGGGGTATTCCCTTTGTCGCTCGAGTGGATCTTCTCATTTCAGGCTGTTCAGCAGAATTTAAAAAGGGACTTGACTTATCCATTATGCATTCCACCTCTTGTTTTGACTTCTGCGCGGCTTCACTCGGCTCAGTTTCTTTGCTGGTTCACTGCGTTAATTCATTTCACATCTTCCAGGGACCATTATTTCTGAAAATGGGTTCTCTTTGAAATAAACACTGCAAATTATTGTCATTCTTTGGGTGGAGGATTATACATCCCTTTACTTTGTTCATTATAGCCCACCAAAATGCCTTCTATGGCTGTTTTCTCCAACTTGGAGCGCTTCTCCTGTGGAATGTAGGTATAGGCGTGAGCTTTACATCCAAACACCCTAATGTGCCCTATGCTAGGCTTGAAACCATGCCACATTTCAAATGGGGTGCTTTCTTGCACTTATGATGGTAGTCTGTTCTGTAGGTATGCTGATCAACAAAAGAACACAAAGGGCGCAACAACAATGGAGCACTGGCTGATTGGACAAAATATAGCAGAGAATCAATGAAATGGCACGTACATGTGGATCCAGGGATCAGGAGATGGGCGGCCTGTGTGGAGGATCGGGGCACTCGTGGTGTATGCCCGAATCTGGCTGGTGTGCTGCCTGGGGAAGTTCGTTCACAGGGGGGAGGAAGGCTGTGAACGGGGAGAGGGGACTCTGCCCGTGGTGCCGCTGAAAGAATGCGGGCTCTGGGCGGGGTGGGGGGAGAACCAGGGGAGACCCAGCGGTGTCGGGTGCAGATTGGGCTCACCCTCTGTACCCTGCTACCCGCCTGTTATCAACCCGGCTTGCCTCTTGACGCTCCGATTGGATTCTGCCTTGTACTTCGCTTGCCCGCCTGTTACCGACCCGGCCTGTTTCCTGACATCACGATTGGATTGCAGCACCTTCTACGCACGGCTGACTACTCTGCCAGGTCTCCTATCACCACAAGTGACCCAGGATCCGCATTCAGCATCCGTGCACCGCCTGCCTGAGCACACTGTCCTCAACCCCAGTGGTCATCAGACGGGGTTGCAAGGGAGGTCCTCCTCGTCACCTCGGGCCCACAACACAACCCTAACAAGCACTGAGATCTTGAGAAATGCAGAATTAGGTTTTACTTGCTTAGAAGACTATTACATGTATGAATACGCATTGTGAAGAAAAGCAGAGATGAAAAAAACTTCCTGTGTATCATAGATATGCAGTCATGGCCAAACATATTGGCACATCTGCATTTCTTTTAGATAATGCACCACTTTGCACACAAAATTGTTGTAATTACAAATGTTTCGGCATTCTCATGTTTATTTCTTTTGTTTGTATTGGTATGACACAAAAAAATGGAGAAAAAGAAAAGCCAAATCTGACACATTCTATGCAAAACCCTGAAAATGGACTGGACAAAATAATTGGCCCTCAATTTAATATTTGGAAGTACAGCCCGTGGAAAAAATTATAATAATAAATAATTTTAAAAAATAACCGAAAACAATCGCTTCCTGTAACCATCAATGAGTTTCTTACACCTCTCTACAGAAATTTTGGACCACTCTTCTTTCGCCAACCACTCTATGGAATTTTGATCTGTACTCATTGCTGGCCAGTCGAGTACTCTCCAGCGCTTCGTCTGAAACCATATCTGGGAGCTTTTTGACATGTGCTTTGGGTCATTTCCCTGCTGACCCCCTCTGACAGAGACCCAACATTCTGACACTAATTCTAGGGTCATCAATCACTGATAACACTAAACTGATGAGCGGTAGAAGCTTTTAAAGTGTCGCCAATTTTAGGCATGGTAGTTTTTTGCAATTTCTCGGGCGCACGCAATTTTAAAGTTCGACATGTTTGATGTATATTTACCCGACGTGACCCCATCTTTAATATTTTACCAAAAAATTGGGTAATAGTAAATGTTTTATAAAGTAGGGAAAACTGTTTTCACTAATGATCACCAAAAGAAAGCTCTATCTGTCCCTAAAAAATGGTATAAATTTAATTTCAGTACAGCGTTTGTTGCATGACTGAATAAATATCAAAGTACCGCAGCGCAGAATATTGAAAAATGGCCTGGGCAGGAAGGGGGTTTAACACTGGGGTCAGCAAATGGTTAAAAGGCCTCACTTGTTTTTCTACAAACAGTAAAATGATGGGCTTTACCAAAAAGCTGTAATTTTGTTTCATCAAAAAGCTGTTAAACAAAAGAAATATACATAAATATGCCTAAACTGACAGAAATTCAGGGGTGCCAATATTTTTGGCCATGACTGTACATGCACATAGAGACTAACATTGCACTACACAGCCATCTACAGCTCAAAAGACAAACTATATAATTATATGCTGTTGTATGCCCAACAGGAGGGATAGAGATACGGCAATTGTTACAGCTCAGTTTTGCACAAAACAAGGAAGGGCTGAAATAGGTGACCTCATGTGAACAGGTTTGGGGCATATACTCTCAATTCACCACATGGAATGGGAGAAGAGACTTGTGGCCCACTGCTCAGTTGTTTAATAGCGGTCATCCATTCCCCAGTCTTGTTTATCACAATCCGGAATCAATTACCGGGTCCATACTTTGGGTTTTGCAGATTATTTTTGCTACCACCTTCTTGGTATTGCTCTGTTGGGCATAGTATTTATTTGATGATTGTGAAACTGAAACCTTGGATGCAACCTATTCAGAAAGTGACCTCTTGGTCAATATTATCACATATCTCTTAGCATAACGTAAGCGCTATTCAGTCTATTTAAATGCTATTGCAGATTGATAAATTAGGGCCAATGTTGATATTGGGTTCACATGCTCTTCTCAGTACCAAATGTGAACTGACATGTCAACTGACAGCTGTGCTTAACTGCCAAACACGTTAAAATAGTGAATAACAGCGGGCATTAGGTAAGGTAAAATGGAAATATTTTTGACAACCTTTGACTTGAAGTAGGCAAACGTCTGATCATTCCTATGTTTGAACACGGTGGTAGTTAAGAACAAAGCAAGATAGAGGTCCAGTAACAGATCGCTGTTTTGGTTCAGGTCAAAGAGCCATTTTCCTAGATGTGGTCACCCAGGTATCTCACTCTCTTCATGAAGGCTGAAATCTCCTAGTGGCCCCTTTTTTTAAAATCTTGTTTTCTTTGGTGTTGTAAATCTGTTCTTTGTAACACAATTTGCCTGCAAAAATATTATATTCTTCCTCAAGATATTGTATGGAATAGAGAAATGCTATTATGACAGATAATTAACATTTAGCAGCTGGTAAATGCAAAGGCTACCTAATTAGATATACACGGAAAATAATGTTTAGGTAGGAACTCACACTCTATCACTGCTATATTTGCAGACCTCAAACTGAAAAGAAAATGGGATGCTTTGTGTCCGGTTTATGACCAACTGCATCATGTGGTTAATATTTTTAATATGATTACAATATATCATTTTTGAATGTTTTATTTGAGGTATGTTCAGCCAAGCCAATCATCTTTACTTTATTGTTAAACTGTTGGTTGGGGTGTGCAAACGTTTCTAATGAGCTGGACAGCAATAGATTCATTATTTTGAAGTTGTTTTGCAGTTGTCTTATGTTTCCAAGCAGAGTACCAAATGTTTAATGTCAAATCCTCATGCCAAGCATGTAAAGCATTAGATAGATGAGGAGTCAGACACTGTAAACATTAAAATTAGCAATTAATATTTTATGGCACTCCCAGTCCTCCATATATAAAGGAGCAAAATGGATGGAGAACATATTGTGAAAAACATCCACCAAGAAAAGTACGATTTATCTTTAACTCTACAGTACCACTTAGATCTGTGTCATCATGATTTACAGTGGTCACTCCTCTGCTGGATCCTATCATGGAAAATGCCATATTGGTAGACATCTGTCTAAGATCTCAAGCCACTATGGTGCTTGTCATGGAGGATCCTCAAGTATCCATAATGGAGGATCCCACTTATCTCGTGCATCTCATCATGGAGGATCACACATTTCACTTCATGGAGGTTCCCATACTTCTCATCATGGAGGCTCCCACAGATTCCTTTGCGGAGGTTCTCATAGTTCTCATCATTCTTCCAATGCCACCCACCATGGAAGTTCCCATAAAGTCCATCATGGCAATCACTATAGAGCACCCAGTGTACATGGAGGGTCAGGAGGTAAAGGAATCTCCATCTCCAAGCATGCTCATGGGAGTGCTCACAACAGCAGCCATGGAAGCAATTTTAGCCATCATGCTTTGTTTACTGTCAATGGGAAGGAAACCATGCAGCACCTGAATGATCGCTTGGCTTCCTACTTGGACAAAGTCCGCTCTCTGGAGCAAGAAAATGCCCAGCTTGAGAGAAATATCCAGGAGTGGTATGAGAGGAATCAGCCCAGTGCTTTACCCAACTTCAACAGCTTCTTCCGGATTATTCAAGAGCTTCAAGGCCAGGTAAATACATTATTTCCTCTGAATAAGTAAGATAGACGTTAAGAAATTATTTTGACTGCAGAAATAATTATTTTAATATGAACACCAAATCTACACAAATATTGTATTAATTATATACAGCATTATAGATACCCACATATTTACAATATGAAAACAGCTTAGCTCCTTTAAAATATCCAGTCAAATTTGATGTCCTTGGAGAGCTGCATTGGGATAATCTAGAGTCCAGCTACTTTACATTTCCTTGTGTATTATATAAAGTTGTCAGCTGACACATGCAGTTATACAGTAGATGTATTTGCATGCTAGGTTATATTGAAGGAGGGATCAACATGTTTTCTTGGGAAGTGTTGATGTATGCCTGCCAAAATTCCTGATTGTGTTTTCACCAATCTTAGACTCTCCCATTTTCTTTGCATTCCAATAGGTCATATCCAGTCTGTTGCAATCCAACAGGTTGGGTGCGACTTCATCGTAATGTCTTCATCAGGAGTGCAGATCTTGGAACTCATAGCAGAGCTCAAAACACTTTTTAGCATTTGCAAATATCAATATTATTATTTAAGTAGGCCAACCCTATAAATCAAACCTACACTTTGATCATTCAGAGCAAAGCAACAGGATTTATGTAATCCCCCTTCACCGCATGTACTTACTTTGCTTCTCTTCCCTGCTTTGGCATTCAATGCTGAGGGTCGGATATATATACCTGTTACTCCGGATATGGAGGAGACCTCCTTCATAGCCCTCTTCTGGGAGTGTCTAATTACTGTCTGTGATGGCAAAACTCCTCTGTCCTTCCCTACATAACCTTTTTTGTAGCTGCTGGGGAAGGAGCAAAGGTGACTTCTTTAGAATGTCACTTGAGTGACAGCACTGAGTCTGTTGGGTCTGCAGACATGATATCCAAGATGGTGGTGCCCAGCAACAGTTTCAGGGGTTTTGGATGTCTAGACAAGAGAAGCTTTTACAGGTAAATAACATACATAAAATATAAATGGATATATAATATTATGAGAATATTGATGTTGAAAGCAATAGTCTGGTGACGGGCCTCTTTAAATACATAATGCATATAGAATAGAGACTGAAAATGGCCATGTTACAATACCAAGCCATAATAGATCTGCAGTAAACCTTCTCAACTAGTACAGAAAAAAGTTCAATTTAATACAATGTATGAATTTATCATTTGCATTCAATATGTAACACATATGTTTTTCAGATTTCCTCATCTTTTTTGGACAATGCAAGGATTATATTACAAATAGACAATGCTCGTCTGGCAGCAGATGACTTCAGAAACAAGTAGGTCTCTCTATATTTCATGCTTTTCATCTTTATTACTGTTTTGAAGCAATAGTATTCATTGCTTTGTCTTCCCTTTGTCACCAGGTATGTAATGGAACGCCAGCTTAGATGTAGTGTTGAGGCTGATGTGAATGGACTTCGTATACTCCTTGAAGAACTGAACCGGGACATATGTAATCTGCAGGCACACATAGGAAACCTTCAGGAGGAACTGCAGCAAATGAGGAGGAACCATGAGCAGGTGAGAAGCTTACTATCCTTCTTAAGCTAAACTGGAAATGTATATTAAAATAAATAATTAATAATGTGTTAATACAGAGTAGATGGAACAAAGCAGAAATCATTTTTACTTTAGGCTTATGCTGCCTTTCTAGAGACATCTGTTAAAAATGATAAACTGACACCTGAACAATGGATCACAACAGTCATTGTGCACTGTAGAGAACTATTTAAAGATTCTGCTTTCAGTGTTTAACTTCTGTCCAGATTCTCTTTTATTTGAGAACAAAAAAGGAGGACCAACCCCCAGATATATCTTCATCTTCATCACCTTTGGTACAGTTAGAATTAGAGGGTTATTCACTATGGAGCCAAAGGATCCAGGCGTACCTTTGGCTAATCCCTCGGCTTGCTTTGGCCATCTGAGCCCTTTGGTTCAGTCGAACCAAAGGGCTGCTGTACGGGCTATACACAAAAGCATATACCTTCGGATCAGCCGAGCCGAAGGCATATGCTTCGGCTTGACTGAGCCTAAGTGACGACTGAAGCATGGAAAAAGGTTGGCCCTAAGGGCCAACCTTTCTCCACGCAAATGACAGCAAGACGAAGCCAGCCTTAATCTTACGGCTCGCTCCGCCCATTTGTAATGACAGATCAGCGTCCCCAAATAACATGGGGATGCTGATCTGTCATTAAATTTAATTTAATTTGCCCCACTTCGGATGTCACTTTGCCTCTGATGGCCGCCTTCGACTGCTGTACGGGCTATAGGGAATAGCTCGTACAGAAGCCCTTCAGTGTGACTGAACTGAAGGGCTCTGGCGGCCGAAGAGAGCCAAAGGATTAGCCGAAGCTAGGGCTGGATCCTTCGGCTCCTCTGTGAATAAGCCCCTTAGAATTACATTTGCATATTAAAGACCATATGAAGCTTTATTGATTGTTTTTTTCAGAATGATTCCTAAAGTAGATATAAACCCAATGTAAGGGGTAATAAGCATGACGGGGGAATGGCAGAGTAAAGACCTGGGTGCTTTTGTTCTCTTCAGGACTTGCTTCATTCTCATACAAGTCAATACGAATGCAAGAGCATATTATACGATTGACAATCCGATGAAGCTTAGTAGAAGGCTCATTCAGGTTGAAAGCAGGTTAACTGCAGTTCAAATGCACTTATCAATGAATTTAAATGATCTTAGAAGTGTCTCAAACCAATCCCAAGTACAGCTAAAAGCACAATGCATTTGAAATTCAACACAAGCCCATAGCCTGTAAACACAGACCCTAAAGAACACATTATGCAGATCGCCAAAAATGCATCCACCATTATACTACTGATTTCCAACATTTCTATTGACAGGAAGTCAATGCTTTGCAAGCTCAGCTGGGTGCCAGGGTCAGTGTGGAAATGAATGCTGCTCCATCGGCTGATATGAATAGAGCCTTATCTGAAATTAGAGAGCAGTATGAGAACCTGATGGAACGGAATCTGAGAGAGGTGGAAACTATTTTCCGACAAAGGGTAAGTCTTTTTGTAGACTGAAAAAGCTTGTTAAAACTGATACAAAAATTGCATGTTCATTAGGCACTATTATGTCATGATTTTGTTCAATTAAACAGTTAATAAGAACACGATTGGCTTTAATACTTAATTGTAATTTTTTACATTTGTACAACATGTACATGTTTTACATTTTAGACAGGTCAGGGGGCTAAAAAATGTAACCTTTCTTTTTATTAATAGCACTCCAGCACCGTCCCAAACTACCTTTTATAGTGAAGGTAAGGGCCACTGCTCTCATGCTGAGCTCTCCAGTGGTCTGCAATAGCCCCTGCACAATCAGAAATACTCTCATCAAGCACTAACGCTTATGCTTCCTTTTCAGGGAGCATGAGCATTTTTGACTGGAGCACAGTACAGTTGGGCTTTATGGCTAGAATAGTACAAATCCCCTTATTAAGACTTACTATATTTAAAATGTAAGAATATGTTTTCACAAGAACAAAACTGAAATATATGTTGCTTCATATATAAAAGCTACCTAGAAATCATCCTCCATATATTAAAGGGTAGGTGACTCTAACCAACTTTCTATTCATATAGACTGAGGAACTGAATCGTGATGTTGCTTCTGGTTCTGCACAACTCCAATCTGTGCATACTGAAGTCATTGACTTGAATCGCACCGTCCAAACCCTGGAGATCGAACTGCAGAGCCAGCTGAGCATGGTAAGTATTATTACCAGCCAACTAATAAGGTTTGCATCAAGGTCACGTTGCTTCCCTTCATTTGCAAAACTATCACTATGTACTTATGGTTGTATACAATCTTTCTCTTTAATTTCTCAGAAATCTGCTCTGGAGAACACCTTAGCAGAGACAGAAGCCACATTTGGAGCCCAACTTGCCCAGATACAATGTTTGATCAACAGTGTAGAGTCCCAGCTGGCACAGGTACGCTCTGACCTGGAACGTCAGAACCAGGAATACAGGATCCTAATGGACCAAAAGACACACCTGGAGATGGAGATCGCCACCTATAAACGCCTATTGGACGGTCATAATATCCAGTAAGTATGTCATGCAAGATGAGCAACTAAACAAATATTCCTGTCACATATGCAGGCCTCAATTTATAGCAATACCTATTCACCTTATATCTTAAGAAGGAAAGAAATAATGCTTATATCTGAATGTATTGTATTTGATATAATAATCAGCAATCAGATCAGGTTTAGAACACCGAAATACAGACATAAGCTTGGGACCACACAGTCCATCAAATTTGTCAATTTTGTTTATCAATATTATAGAAATCCCAACCTATTTAGAATACAATGTATATTTTCATTAATCTCTACTGTATTTTTACATTTTTAGCACTTCAAGTCATACATTTCTAGGAGGCAGTGATGGTACGTAAACTTATATTGACTTAAGTGGTAATGCATCAGCTGTTAGAAAAATATGCAGAATGTAAAATATGAGACAAATTCAAACTATTGGCTGAGCATTAGTGGCATTTAGATACCGCAGCATTATGGGCAGGGCTATGTCTATTGGCACCCTGTAGCAAATCCTTTAAAAGTTCATCCGGTCACTTTGATCTCCATCAAAATGGCATTCCACTTTCAGCAGTCATACTCTATATACTTTTATTTTTCCCAAATGTAGTTATGAGGTGTGCTTCTGGGTTCCATAATAGTTGCATGGTATACTGTGATTTTTGTTATGTACTAAGGGACAAACAACAATGAGAGACAATATTATGACTGATTACATAGTAACCTGGCTGTTTCCCTCTCTACCATTTGCAAATGGCAGGCCTTGGTCCAGGAATGACTTAGAGAATGCCAAAGCTGAAAAAAGCGTTCTTTACAGTAATAGCAGTTAAAAAGAGGAAGAGTAACAGGTTCTAGCTGTAGACTCTTTCAAAAGAAAGGCTGGGTGCTTTTGTAAAGCTAAAAAGATAAAAGGCTTATTACATTTTCAAATACCATACATAGGGGTCTATTCACAAAGCTGCCGAAGGATCTGGCCGTAGCTTCAGCTGATCCTTCGGCTAGCTTCGGCCCCAGGACCCCTTCGGTTCAGGAGAACCGAGGGGGTGCTGTACGGGCTATTCACAATAGCCCTTACAGGTCCCGATCATGGCCGAGCGGCTCAGTCGGCTCGGCTGAGCCGTGCTGAAAGCCGAAGCTGGCCGAGCGGCCGGCCATTGGCCGGCCGACTGCCTGCTTCTGACAGCTGGGCGAAGCCAGCCGTGATCATATGGCTGGCTCCGGCCACTTTCAGAGAGATCAACCAGGTACACTGATCTCCAAATAGCTGACTCTCCCTGGCACCCCGGGAGTCTCCTGCTCCCGGCCGCCATGGAGAAAAACCCCGCTGTGTCTTTTTTCTTTATTCTGACACGGAGCGATGTCAGAATAGAGAAAAAAAAAAATTCCCATTCAAAAGCATTGGGACATTACTATTGGCTATTTCAATTTGCAATAGCCAATAGTAAACTAGCATTGTACCCGCCCTCTTTTTCAGTTCCCCATCAGGTCCATGAGCAGAGGGCGGGTACAATGCTAGTTTACTATTGGCTATTGCAAATTGAAATAGCCAATAGTAAACTCCCAATGCTTTTGAATGGGAATTCGTCTTTTTTTTTTTTTCTGTTTTCTGACATGCTCGTGTCAGAATAAAGAAAAAAAAAAGACACAGCGGGGTTTCTCTTCTTGGCGGCCGGGAGCGGGGGGCTCCCAGAGCGCCCGGGGGATTTTTTTAATTTTTTTTTTTTTACAGCAGCAGAGCCGCCGGACAATAGGAAACTATTGGGCGGAGCTAGCTGTCACTGCTAGCTCTGCACAATCGTTTTCGATTAACTTTTTTCTACTTTTTTCACTCTTTTTCTATTCTGCTCGGTGCCTCTGAGGGACCGAGCAGAACAGCCGAGCCAAATGCCGCTCGGCGGCATTCGGCTATTCTCTCACTGATGTTCGGGATCTTTCAGAATAGCCCGAACAGCAGTGTGAAGCCTGCCGGAGGTTCTGCTCAGCCGATCCAGATGTTGGATCGGCTGAGTCGAACTCCTTCTGCACTTCGGGTCAGCCGAACATGCTGAGCATGTTCGGCTGATCCGAAGCCACACGAAGCAAGCCGATGTACGGCTGATTTCAGCCGATGTACGGCTGAAATTAGCCGTACCAGCCTGAAGTGAATAGCCGAACAGTGTTCGGCTCACTTCACTTCTGATCGGTCATTCACTCGGCTGCCCTCGGCAGCTTTGTGAATAGACCCCATAGTCTTATGTATAGTAAAATGTTTGTTCAGGACAGCCTTTCTCCACCTTTTTATCAAATAAATAAATGCCAAGTATCAGTATAGCTAAACTTAGTCAATAAGCATGATCAGTACTTTGTAGATATGATAATAAAAATAACCTAAAATAATCCTAAACCATAAGATTGTGTCATACCTAGAGTCAATGGAGAAAGGCCTTTTCACACTTTTAGTCAGTGTTGTGCCCCCTTGCATTGGTGATCAGTGTAAAAATGTCCCTGATCTAGGTGGTCCATCAAAAAGTCACCCTTATACATTGGTGGTCAATGATAAGGATCCCCTAAGTAGTTAGTTGGTAGTCAGTGGGAAAGTGCCCTCATACATTGGTGTCAGTAGAAGAACCCCCATAAATTGTAGTTCCCTTTAAGATGATGGTTTTCCAGAAAAATGCCCACCTGTCAGAGAGCAAATATCCAGCTTGTTTAACTGTTCTGACTGTTATCCCATATTCCGTCAGTTATGTTTCACTCATTTAGTGTGCCAGTAGCAGCAGATTTTCTCAAATAGAAAGTCTAACACTTCCACATTCTACAGAGAGCAAAAAAAGGTTTTGGCTCAACATACATTTTAATGAGATTATTGGGGTCTGTGGTTACTTACCTGTGAGAATAAAGGAGAGGCTCCAGTGGTGCCACTCAAATGCCTCTGCTGAGTAATGTTGGTTCTGGAATTATGCATATACCTTCAGAAGGGGAGGGGGATCGATTCCCCACTGCTTGTGGAACCTCTTGCCACCTCAGGGGAAATCTTGGGTGAAAAGCCTCACTAATCCAATTTTCTGGGGCTTAGGAAGAAAACTGGACCATACCTAATATATTTTTTTAAATACCCTCTCCCTTTCTGGCTTTTCTCATTTCGATATGTTTTTTTTTTCAATCTGACTAACTACATAATAATAACAATAATAATCAGAGAAAATCTGGAGAAAAGATTTGAAATACATAGACAATTTGCAGTCCTCTCTAATGTGACCTAGAATACTAATATTTTTAAATATCTTATCTTCTACTTTCAGCATCTCACCACACAATGAAAGCTCACCATGGGACTAGCCACAGTAATCACCACCATACTGTATGCTAATGTGGTTTTCACTCTTCTGGAGAAACCCTGTGTATGAGAGTATTACCCTGTCTCCAGAAGTCTTTTGGTGTCTTTCTCTGTTTTCTTCTTATGTGGCCTCCAGGATCTGCTTCACCTAGACAAAACTTGGCATGGGACATGAACAAGATGCACCCAGATCCATACACAGTAGACACAATTGAAATCATGCAAGGTTTTGGATTAGTTAGAGACATGTTCATCACTATAGGTTGGTGATATACTATTGAAGTTAATAACTCAATTTCAACACTTTGACCTACGGATTATAGAAGCTCTGGAGTAATAGCATTTGAACACTTATAAAGATCCATAACGATCCATCACTGTGTGATCCTGATGAAGGGGCACTGCGTGACCCCTTGTAGCACACAAAGTTGAAAGACAGTTTGCTTCACTCAGATGGTGTAGTCTGGTTTCACTCAGATGGTGTAACATAATCAGTATTTCTGAATTAATTGTGCAAAGTAAAATGATTATGTGCTAAAAGAGTACAAATATGAACAAGGCCGATTTGTGTAAGGATCTGATTTGTTGCTATTTCTCCTGTGCTATGCACTTCCTTATTAATCAGACTCAAAATTACTTATTCCAGACACAGCACCTTGAGGTTTGCCTATAGAAATAATTAGAATAGTGAATGGTACGTGAATGCATACATAAAAGCATGCTTAATCAAAGTGGAACTCTTCTTTTGTCTGTTGAGGCTTCAGGGAGTTTTATTAACATAATCCAGAACAAGGTTTATACAGACATTCAATGAATTGTAATAACATTTTTGTAATCATATGTTAGAAACATGTTGGTATTGTCTACGTTTGTATATATTAATGGAGCATTAGCATGCAGTATGCATAATTTTAATGTGGTGGATACACTGAGACCTAGACTCTGGTTATTTAGATTGTTTTAGGATTATTGTAACTGTACATATTCAGGTGTACTACTGATGTAATCTGCTGAATTTTGATCATGATTCTCTTGTCCTTGTCGCCTACTCAATTTTCAATAAAACAAGTCTTGTTTTATAATGCAACCAGTGTTTGTGTTATTGCTGATGCACGGATCATTTTCTTTGCCAAGATAAAAAACAAAATCAACATAAAGTACAAATGTATAGGTTTGCATATAATAAGGGCTGTATTATCACAAGGAAATTGCAGATAAGTGCCTAGAGCAGCAAGATTGAAGGGGACAGCACCAAAATAAATAAAACTAAAATTAAGCACAGAGATCTTGAGGGTTGCTGATTTAAGATTTACTTGCTTAGAAGAACATTACATGTATGAATACGGCATGATGAAGAAAAACAAAGAAGATTAAAAAAATCTTCCGGTGTATCAAAGATATGCATGCACATAGAGACTAGCATTGCACTACACTGCCATCTATAGCTCAAAAGACAAATAATATACGTATATCAGCATATGCTGTTGCATGTCCAACAGGAGGAACAGAGATATTGGTATTGTTACAGCTCAGTTTTGCACAAAACAAGGAAGGGCTGAAGTAGGTGACCTCTTGTGAACAGGTTTGGGGTTCATACTCCTCTCAGTGCGCCACATGGGATGGGGGAAGAGACTTGTGGCCCTCTGCTCAGCTGACCAAAAATAGTGGTCAGCAATTCCCCAGTCTTGCTCAGCACAATCTGGAATCTATTCTGCTTAGGCATACTCAGTTGCTGAACAATTTACCATATGTAAAAAGGAAGGTGGAAAGAAGCGCTGCAACCCTGGGATATTGTGGGGATGGTATAAATAACAACTTTAAAATCAATACTGGACTGAAAACTCACTGTTTGGGCGGACAAGATGAGGTCTTGCAGATCAGGAGAAAAGGCTGTATGGATCGCTCAGCAGTGTCTCGGGCCGATCGGTGTGGATGTGATGAACGGGCTACATCGTCGAATAGGCAGTGCATGAATTTTCACTGGTGATTATTGTACTGCTGGATGGACGTAGTAATGTCCTGCCGGTGAGAGGTATGGGTTTGGAAGTGTCTGGTTTGGTCCCCTGGTGATGGAGGAGAGATGGTAGTGACAGCTGGGAGGCTCCTATGGCTGGAGCGCAAGAAATCTGCCGTCCTGTAGCCTTATACATTTTTTAAATTTTGTTCTAACTTTTGTTTTTGTTTCAAAATTGTTGCAGAATTGTTTAACATTCAAATTGATTTTAAACAGATCTATTCCTCTTACCACATTCCATAACAGTTGTGCGCTCGCCATTTTTACCGTTTGAACAATTTACCAGAACATCCTTTGAGCCACCAATTCTTGACTATAGCCTCTCTAAACTGCTACTTCATTTTTTTTATTTAACCCCCCTCATGACAGTGATGTTCAAAGTATGTGTGAGACTTAATGACAATTTCTAAAATCCTAGAAATGTGAGTTTTTTCCAAATAAAGAACAAATAAATGAATGTATTTAATGCATTTTTTAGCTGTGCTATATATAATTTAAAACAAGGGGAAAAAGTGTTTAAGTTTTTTTCCTAGAATGTAATATTTTATTTGTCCTAAGTAAGGCGTTAGGTACACCTATGTGATATAAATATATAGCCCTATCTGGCCTCTAAAAAACAATATATAATATATGTGGGTGCACTTTGTAAGAAAGTACATCACTATTACGAACCTGGTCTGGGAGACTGGATGGTTGAGGAGGCTTCCCTTGCACCTCATGTCTTGTAGCCTTTGAGGATGGTGACAGAGGCCAGGCAGACACCGAGTGGCACGAGTGCCAGTGGTTGTGAAACCGTGCAAGTTGAAGGGTAATCCAGAAATCAAAGTCGAGGCAAGTCGAGGTCAAAATCCAGGAGGTCATATGCAGTACCGAAGGAAGAGGCAGAAGAGTAATCCAAAAACAGTCCGAGGTCAAAATCCAGGCAAACGGTGATCTAATATTCAAGACAGGAAACAGGATACACAACACAGACAGGAGCTGATAAGACAATCCAGCAATTTAAGAGACATGCTGGTTCGTTTTATATAGGGAAGTGAGGTAATCAATTACGTCACTTCCTGTGCGCCTTTGGCGCGTTTTTTTGGATATATATATCCAAATACCACTGGGAACCATGAATACTTGTCTCCACCCCCGATAATCATTATTCTGTAATGTGGTAACTATAACTTGCCTTCGCTGTATGGCCCACAATGATTGGAAAGTACATGCTTTACATTTGACAAAGGCAGAAATATTTGACCAACCACTAAAGGAGTTATACAACCCAGTTTGTAAATTGGAAAGGTCCTTTATTGATTATTTTCATTCTGCTTTTGTGGTTCCCATATAGTGGGCAACCATTTAGCGGTAAGTGCGACTGCACCTCCCACATCAGTCCCTGCATTACTTACGTTATTTCTCACTATTTCCATGTCTCCAGCATCCAATGTTCCCTTGACTGTGACCATGGTTCCTAAAAAAGTATCATACCATGCCCTCTTAATGCGGGTTCTATGAGTGCAGTTAGGCACAGGTGTAAAGGAAATATTATAGATAACAATCACATCCTTATGTACTCTGGATGCATTTACACATTGGGTAGGCAAGCTGACCACATGGGTCTTATCTACCTGTGGCTGAGACCTTTTGCTGTGAACCACCAACACCTATTCTGTATGCGGGTCGCATTCTTTCACAACACCATATATCCTATTAACAAAAACCCATTTGAGCTATAATTTCCCTCACACTCTATTTCATTCTTCTTGATTAATTCTATATGAAATTTAATATCAAATAGTCTTCCTGAGGGTATTATACAACACTGCAAGTGGGTATAATTACTCAGGGATAAATTACATCCTAAATGATTTGTAATACAATCACATATACTGATGAAAAATTACCCTGATTTACTCGATATATTGATGAGTCATTACCTTCAGCAATGTTAAGTACCGAACAAGCCTGATTAGCTGGAAAGATCCTGTTGTCTATTTTTAGAGATATTTAGCCATGCATGAAAAAGGCTGACATATGTAATAAAGGTTATTGTTATTCCCGGTGTTAAGGGGATTGCTCTTTCCTTATGTAACAGTGATTCATCCTTAGGCCTGCATCTTAAAGGACAGTCACACCCTTCATACACACACAGTGCTTGTCCATATTATGGCAAAGATTATTACAATGAATGTAAAGAAAATGCAGATGTGTTTAAATGGAGCCAGTGGATCCAGAAGAAACATTTTGACCATGATGTATCAGTTCCTTCTCCATTTGCTGTCCCTTAGGGGTTAACTTCACCCTTGAAGCATGGATCCAAACTGGGGATTCCTCTGTCAGGACCGCTGTTCTTGTGACCACCACCATCATTGTAGGCTTTCCATATGGGGGGGTCCGGAGTTCGGTGTCAGTGGAGCGCCTTCACTAATACCACATCTCTGGGCTTAAAGGGATAAGTAGGTTGTTCTGACGGTAAAGAGAGAGAGAGAGAGACCTCACCATAGATGCTGTTAAATTTCTCAATTAATTGTTCCACATATGTCTCCTGGATCTGCTGCAAGTCAATTAAATTGGTGGACCTCTAGTCCCAGGTGTGTGGAAAGGTCTTCCCATTAAAATTTCAAAGGGTGACATTTCATTAGTTTTTTTAGAAGACACAATGGCAAGTAATCTGGCCATTTAGCAAATGACCCACCCATACCTTTTATCAACTTATCCCTAATACTTCTATTCATCCTCTGTACAATCCCTGAGCCCTGTGGGTGATAAAGGATGTGAAATTTCCAATCAATGCACAATTTGACTACATTTTACATGTTCTTTTAATGATTGCAATGTAACTTTCCTCCACTTATATCCAATACATGGAACTGTGCTATAGACAAAGGGGCCGATGTTTTGGGGATACACTTGTGCTCATAAGTTTACATACCCTGGCAGAATTTATGATTTCGTGGTCATTTTTTAGAGAATATGAATGATAACATGAAAACCTTTCTGTCACTCATGGGTAGTGTTTGGCTGAAGCCATTTATTATCAATCAACTGTGTTTACTCTTTTTCAATCATAATGACAACAGAAACTACCCAAATGACCCTGATCAAAAGTTTACATACCCCTGGTGATTTTGGCCTGATATGCACACAGGTTGACACAAAGGGGTGTGAATGGCTAGTAAAGGGAACCATCCTCACATGTGATCTGTTTGCATGTAATCAGTGTGTGTGTATAAAAGGCCAATGAGTTTCTGGCCTCCTGACAGACCCTTGCATCCTTTATCCAGTGCTGCACTGTCGTGTCTAGATTCTGAGTCATGGGGAAAGCAAAATAAATGTCAAAGGACCTGCAGGAAAAGGTAGTTGAACTGTATAGAACAGGAAAGGGATATAAAAAGATATCCAAGGAATTGAGAATGCCAATCAGCAGTGTTCAAACTCTAATCAAGAAGTGGAACATGAGGGGTTCTGTTGAAACCAAACCACGGTCAGGTAGACCAACTAAACTGTCAGCCACAACTGCCAGGAAAATTGTTCGGGATGCAAAGAAAAACCCGCAAATAACTTCAGATGAAGCTGAAAACATGTGGTGTGGCTGTTGCAAGATGCACAATAAGGAGGCACTTGAAGAAAGATGGGCTGCATGGTCGAGTCGCCAGAAGAAAGCCATTACTACGCAAATGCCACAAAGTATCCCGCTTACAATACGCCAAACAGCACAGAGGCAAGCCTCAAACCTTCTGGCACAAAGTCATTTGGAGTGATGAGACCAAAATTTAGCTTTTCGGCCACAATCATAAACGCTACATTTGGAGAGGAGTCAACAAGGCCTATAATGAAAAGTACACCATTCCTACTGTGAAACACGGATGTGGATCACTGATGTTTTGGGGATGTGTGAGCTACAAAGGCACAGGAAAGTTGGTCAGAATTGATGGTACGATGAATGTAGTATGTTATCAAAAGATACTGGAGGACAATTTGCATGCATCAGCCCGGAAGCTGCGCATGGGACGTACTTGGACATTCCAACATGAAAATGATCCTAAACACAAGGCCAAGTCGACCTGTCATTGGCTACAGTAGAATAAAGTGAAGGTTCTGGAGTTGCCATCTCAGTCTCCTGACCTCAATATCATTGAGCCACTCTGGGGAGATCTCAAACGTGCAGTTCATGCAAGACAGCCCAAGAATTTACAGGACCTGGAGGATGAATGGGCAGCTTTACCATCTGAGAAGATAAAGAGCCTCATCCACAAATACTACAAAAGACGTCAAGCTGTCATTAATGTTAAAGGGGGCAACACACCATATTAAGAACTGGGGTATGTAAACTTTTGATCAAGGTCATTTGGGTAGTTTCTATTGTCATTATGATTGGAAAAGAGTAAACACAGTTGATTGATAATAAATGGCTTCAGCCAAACACTACTCATGAGTGACAGAAAGGTTTTCGTGTTATCATTCATATTCTCTGAAAAATGGCCAGGAAATCATAAATTCTGCCAGGGTATTTAAACTTATGAGCACAACTGTACCTATGATCCTTCCTTTGGACCACAGGCAAAACTGCTCTGGGGTCAATCCCTGTGATTCCCAGGATTTGCTTATCGTCGTCTTGCAATTCCTGCAGCAATGAATCATCTGCCAACGTGAGAGGTGTCATTACTGCAAAACTGGCACTAGAATCCAAAAGAAGTTGCAAAGCAGCCGGCTTGGAATGAATACCTGATCAGCAAAATGATTGCCCTTTGCCACAGGGTCATCATATACCATGTGTCCCCTACATTTTGTAGCAGCTATGCGGGAAGACTTTTAAATAGCATTTAGCAAATCAGTAATAAGGGTACAATGTGAAATGGACTTCCCATCTGCGGTCATGTACACTCCCAAAAGCATATTTACAATCAGTATAGACATTGACATCCTGTCCTTTGAAAAGATAACATGCTCTAGTAAGAGCAATCAGTTCTATGGCCTGTGTCTAAGCATGTGGTAAGGGGACAGCCTCATGTACAATATCTATGAGTTGAAATGCTGCATATCCTGTCAAGTATGTAAAGTAATTCGGGCGGGAACAGGAGCCATCTACAAAAATATCTAGGGCACCTGGAATAGAAGTGGACATATGTATGTATGACTTCTAGGCGGTCATGTTCCTCAAGGGGAATATCTGCGTCTCCTTTAAGTCTAAACAGAGCATTCATAGTCTGGATGGGGCCTGAAGTGGGGGGAGGAGTATTTGACAGTTAGGTTGTGAAGAACATGATGAGGGGTGTGTAAGATAGTCTCATGAGCCAAAGTCAGGGGGAGTGCCATTTCCATGGCACATGCTGCCAGGATAAGAAACTCAACATGTCCTTCTTTGTGTGTGGTTCCATTAAAGATAGCAGTGCCTGTATTATGTATTGGGAAAGGTGGCGTTTTCCTGGAGACAATGTGAAGCCCAAATATTGAACAGTCTCTTTACAGTATTAAAACTTGGTATAGGAGACCTTGTGACCTTCTTGTGCCAAGTGACATAATAATGAGATGGTGTCCGCTTGACAAGCCTTCAGTGATTGGCTGCAAAGAATCAAGTTGTCCACATACTGTAGGAGGACAGAACCATTGGGTGACATCCAACCTTTAAGGGTTTCACAACGCGCCAATGAGTACACTGCAGCTGAGTCATCATATCCCTGGGGTATATTGCTGCCCATGGAACGTAAAGGCCAATAGTTTCTGTGTCTCCTCGTCCACTGGGATCGAAAAGAAAGACTTTGTCAAATCAAGTACAGAGAACACCTTGGTGTCTACTGGAATGGAATTATTTTCAAGTAAAAACAAGTGCATGTGATCCTTGATAGAAATTTCAAGTATCTTTTTATATTTCTTTTAGGACACATCCTGAGCTGCCGGTAAGGCAAAGCATAACATTCATTATGTGCATTAAGGCACAACTCTTACTATATACAATTCCTCTCAGCGATTAACGCAATAACTTTGCAGGTGCCATTATATTCCTTGCCGTGTGGAATTGATGTAGCTTTGCAATCTTTGTTTTTGGTTGCCTTTTGCTTTGGTGTTGTATACTGTTCTTTGCAACACAATTTGCCTGCAAAAATGTTATATTCTTCCTCAGCATGTAGCATGGAATAGAGAAATGCTATTATGACAGATAATTAAGATTTAGCAGCTGGTAAATGATAAGGCTACCTAAATAGATAGACACTGAAAATAATGTTTAAGTAGGAACTCACACTCTATCACTGTTGCTACATTTGCAGACCTCAAACTGAAAAGAAAATGGAATGCTTTGTGTACAGTTTAAGATCAACTGCATAATTTTGATTTCATGATTAATGTTTTTAATATGATTACAATATAGCATTTCTGAATGTTTTATTTGAAGTGTGTTCAGCTAAGCCAATCATATTTTCCTTTAATGATATACTGTTAGAGTGGGGTGTGCAAAAGTTTCTAATGAGCTGGAAAGCAATACATTTATTATTTTGAAATTGTTTTACAGTTGTCTAATGTTTTCCAAGCAGAGTACCAAATGTTTAATGCTAAATCCTCATGCCAAGCATGTAAAGCATTGGATAGATGAGCAGTCAGACACTGTAAACATTAATATTAGCAATTAATCTTTGATGGCACTCCCAGTCTTTCATATATAAAGGAGCAGAATTGACGGAGAACATATTGTGAAGAACATCCACCAAGAAAAGTACTATTTATCTTTAGCTCTACTGTACCACTTACATCTGTGTTATCATGATTTACAGTGATCACTCCTCTGCTGGATCCTCTCATGGAAAATGCCATATTGGTAGCTATCTTTCTAAGACCTCAAGTCACTATGGTGCTTGTCATGGAGGATCCTCAAGTAGCCATCATGGAGGAACCCACTTATCTTGTGCATCTCATCAAGGAGGCTCACACATTTCCCTCCATGGAGGTTCCCATACTTCTCATCATGAAGGCTCCCACAGATTCCACTGCGGAGGTTCTCATAATACTCATCATTCTTCCAATGCCACCCACCATGGAAGTTCCCATAAAGTCCATCATGGCAATCACTATAGAGCCCCCAGTGTACATGGAGGGTCAGGAGGTAAAGGAATCTCCATCTCCAAGCATGCTCATGGAAGTGCTCACAGCAGCGGCCATGGAAGCAATTTTAGCCATCATGCTTTGCTTACTGTCAATGGGAAGGAAACCATGCAGCACCTGAATGATCGCTTGGCTTCCTACATGGACAAAGTCCGCTCTATGGAACAAGAGAATGCCGAGCTTGAGAGAAATATCCAGGAGTGGTATAAGAGGAATCAGCCCAGCGCTTTACCCAACTTCAACAGCTTCTTCAGGATTATTCAAGAGCTTCAAGGCCAGGTAAATACATTATTTCCTCTACATAAGTATGATAGAAATTAGGAAATAATTTTGACTGCAGAAATAATTTTTTTTAACATGAACACCAGATTTACACATATATTGTATTAATTATATACAGCATTATAGATACCCACATATTTACGATATAAAAACAGCTTAGCTTCTTTAAAATACCCAGTCAAATTTGCTGTCCTTGGAGAGCTGCATTGGGATAATCAAGAGTCTAGCTACTACGCATTTCCTTGTGTTATATATAAAGTTTTTAGCAGACACATGCAGTTATAGAGGTACTTACATACTAGGTTATATCAAAGGAGGGATCAATACATTTTCTTGGGAAGTGTTGATGTATGCCTGTCAAAATTCCAGGTTGTGTTTTCATCAATCTTAGACTTTTCCCATTTTTTTTGCATTACAATAGGTCATATCCAGTCTGTTGCAATCCAACAGGTTGGATGTGATTTCATCATAAGGTTTTCATCAGGAGTGCAGATCTGGGAACTCATACCAGAGTTCAAAACACTTTTTAGCATTTGCAAATATCAGTATAATTATATAAGTAGAATGACCCTTTAAGTCAAATCTACACTTTGATCATTCAGAACAAAGCAACAAGATTTATGTAATCCCCCTTGACAGCATGTACTTACTTTCCTTCTCTTCCCTGCTTTGGCATTCCATGCTGGGGGTCAAAAATATACCCGTTACTTTCTGGTATGAAGGAGCCCTCCTTCAAAGCCCTCTCCTGGGAGTGTCTAATTACTGTCTGTGCTTGCCAAACTCCTCTGCCCTTCCCTATATAACCTTTTTGTAGCTGCTGGGGAAGGAGCAGGGGGAGTTCTTCAGAATGTCACTTGAGTGACAGCTCTGAGTCTGTTGAGCCTGCAGACATCATATCCAAGATGGTGGCACCCAACAGCAGTCTCAGGACTTTTGGATGTCTAGATAAGAGAACCTTTTACAGCTAAATAACATACATAAAATATAAATTCATATATAATCTTATTGGAATATTGATGTTGAAAGCAGCAGTCTGGTAACAGACCTCTTTAGATACATAATTCATATGGAATAGAGACTGAAAATGGCCATGTTACAATACCAAGCCATAATAGATATGCAGTAAACCTTCTCAACCAGTACAGAACAACATTCAATTTAATACAATGTATTAATTTATCATTTGCAATAAATATTTAACACATATGTTTTTCAGATTTCTTCAACTTCTTTGGACAATGCAAGTATTACATTACAAATAGACAATGCTCGTCTGGCAGCAGATGACTTCAGAAACAAGTAGGCCTTTCTATATTTCATGCTTTTCATCTCTATTACTGTTTTGAAGCAATAGTATTCATTCCTTTGTCTTCCTTTTGTCACCAGGTATGAAAAGGCACGCCAGCTTAGATGTAGTGTTGAGGCTGATGTGAATGGACTTCGTATACTCTTGGAAGAACTGAACCGGGACATATGTAATCTGCAGGCACAAGTAGGAAACCTTCTGGAGGAACTGCAGCAAATGAGGAGGAACCATGACGAGGTGAGAAGCTTATTATCCTTTTTGAGCTAAACCAGAAATGTATATTAAAATAAATAATTCATAATGTGTTGATACTGAGCAGGTGGAAGCCAAGCAGAAATCACTTTTATTTTAGGCTTATGCTACCTTTCCAGAGACATATGTTGAAAATTATAAAGTGACACCTTTGAAATCCGCTAATCCATTGAAGAACATACTTAATGGATAACAACAGTCCTTGTGCACTGTAGACAACTATTTAAAGATTCTGCTTTCAGTGTTAAAATTTTGTCCAGATTCTCTTTTATTTGAGAACACAAAAGGAGGACCGAGCCTCAGATATATCTTCATCTTTTCCACCTTTGGTGCAATTAGACTTATTATTTAGGTTGTACTCAACTGTCCCCATTCTTGCAAGATTTGGCAGTGCAACCTTGTCTCTGTCAGCTCAGGTTAAGTCTTTAATATGAAAATGTCATTTTAAATGTCATTTTAAGACCATATGAAGTTTTATGATTGGGTTTACATCTACTTTAAGAATCATTCTGAAAAAACAATGTGAGGGATAATGAGCATGACAGGGGCAGGTCAGAGTAAGGTCCTGTGTTGAAGGGCTTTTGTTCACTACAGAACTTGCTTCTTTCTCATACAAGTCAACGGGCATGCAAGAGCGGCTTGGAGCAAGCTGATGAAGCTCAGTAGGAGGTCAAATGCAGGTTAAAAGGAGCTCAACTGCCGATCAAATACACTTGTCAATGAACTTAAATGATCTTTCAAGTGTCTCACATCAATCCCAAGTATGCCTAACAGCAGGCTGAATTTGCCATTCGACACAAGCCCATAGCCTGTAAACTCAGACCCTAAAGTATGCAGATTGCCAAAAAATGCATCCACCATTATACTACTGGTTTCCAATATTTTTATTTACAGGAAGTCAATGCTTTGCAAGCTCAGCTGGGTGCCAGGGTCAGTGTGGAACTGGATGCTGCTCCATCGGCTGATATGAATAGAGCCTTGTCTGAAATTAGAGAGCAGTATGAGAACCTAATGGAACAGAATCTGAGAGAGGTGGAAACTATTTTCCGACAAAGGGTAAGTCTTTCAATTCTTTTGTTTAATAGCACTTCACACCATCCCAAACTCCCCTTCAGACTGAAGATCAGGCCACGCCTTTCATGCAGAGCTCTCCAGAGATCTGCAATAGCACCTGCACAATCAGAAATACTCTCATCAAGCAGTCACGCTCATGCTTCCTTATCAGGGAGCATGAACATTTTGACTGGAGCACAGTACAGATGGGCTTTAAGGCTAGAATTGTACAAATCCACTTATTAAGACTTAATATATTTATAAATTAAGAATATGTTTTCACAAGATCAAAACTGAAATTTATTTTGCTTCATATATAAAAGCCACAAATCATACTCCATATACTAAAGGGTACATGTCTCTAACCAGCTTTCTATTTATATAGACTGAGGAACTGAATCGTAACGTTGCTTCTGGATCTGATCAACTCCAATCTGTACAGACTGAAGTTATTGACTTGAATAGCACCGTTCAAACCCTGGAGATCGAACTGCAGAGCCAGCTGAGCATGGTAAGTATTATTACCAGCCAACTAATAAGGTTTAGATCAAGGTCAATTTGCTTCACTTGATTTGCAAAACTATCACTATGTACTTATATATTGTAATTACTTGTTATTTTGTGTACAATCTTTCTCTTTCCTTTCTCAGAAATCTGCTCTGGAGAACACCTTGGCAGAGACGGAAGCCACATTTGGAGCCCAACTTGCCCAGTTACAATGTTTGATCAACAGTGTAGTGTCCCAGCTGTCACAGGTACGCTCTGACCTGAAACGTCAGAACCAGGAATACAGGATCCTAATGGACCAAAAGACACACCTGGAGATGGAGATCGCCACCTATAAGCGCCTATTGGACGGTCATGATATCCAGTATGTATTTCATACAAGACAAGCAACTAAACAAATATTCTGTCAAATATGCAGGCCTCAATTTTTAGCAATACCTATTCACCTTATATCTTAAAAAGGAAAGAAATAATGCTTATATCTCAACGTGTTTGATCTATAATTCAGCAATCAGATCAGGTTCAGAACACCAAAATACAGATATAAACTTAGGACCAAACAGTCCATCAAATTTGCCCATTTTGTTTATCAATATTTTAGAAAACCCAACCTATTTAGAATACAATTTATATTTTAAATAATCTCTACTGTGTTTTTCATTTTTAGCACTTCAAGTCATACATTTCTAGGAGGCAGTGATGGTACGTAAACTTATATTGACTTAAGTGGCAGTGCATCAGCTGTTATATTTTACATTCTGCAGATTTTTCTAAGACAAATTAAATCTATTGGCTGTGCGTTAGTGGCATTTAGACACCTCAGCATTATGGGCATGGCTATGTCTATTGGCTCCCTGCAGCAAATCCTTTAAAAGGCCACCCAATCTCTTTGATCTCCATCAAAATGGCATTCCACTTTCAGCAGTCATACTCTATATACTTTTTTTTTCCAAATGAAGTGTGCTTCTGGTTTCCATTATAGTTGCATGGTAAACTGTGATTTTATTATGTACTATGGGAGAAACAGCATTCAGAGAGACAATATTATGACAGATTCAATAGCAACATGGCTGTTCCTTCTTTACCATTTGCAAATGGCAGGCCTTGGTCCTTGGTTTCTTTCCAAAAAAAGGTTGGGTGCTTTCATAAAACTACAAAACATAAAAGGCTTACACATTTTTGAATACCATACATAGTCTTGTACATAGTAGAATGTTTGTTCAGGACAGCCTTTCTCCACCTTTTTAAAATAAATAAATGTCAAATCTCAGTATATCTAATCTTAGTCAATAAGCATGATCAGTACCTTGTAGATATGATAATAAAAATAAGATTAAAGTTATACCTAGGATAATCTTAAACCATAAGTTTGTATAATACCTAGAGAGTCAATGGAGAAGGGCCTTCTTACACTGTTAGTCAGTGTTGTGCCGCCTTGCATTTGTGATCAGTGTAAAAATGTCCCTGATGTTGGCGGTCAGTCAAAAAGTCACCCTTATACATTGGTGGTCAATAAGAAGGACCCCCTAAGTAGTTAGTTTGTAGACAGTGGGAAAATGCCCTCATAAATTGATTTCAGTAGAAGAACCCCCATAAATGGTAGTTCCCTTTAAGCTGGTGGTCTTTCAGAAGAATGCCCACCTGTCATAGAGCAAATATCCAGCTTGTTTAACTGTTATCCCATATTCCCTCATTTAATGTCCCAGTATCAGCAGTTTTCCAGACAGAAAGTATAACACTTCCCCATTCTTCAAAGAGCGAAACAAAAAAAAAGGTTTTGGCTCGACATACATTTTAACCACTTGACGTCCGCCCGTCCGTCCGTAAAAAAAACGGACGGACGGCACTGCTGCATTGGCGGGTTGCCGTCGCCAGATGGCATTTTTTTTCTGCTCGCGCGCGTCCCCTAGCGGGCACGCACGGGCAGAAAAGACCCGACCAATGCAAACACTCGGTAACGGGTGTTTCACATATAGGCGATCAGCGGCTCCATAGCCCGCCGATCGTCTATATGTGCTCGTTTCCAACACC
>NW_017306510.1:990948-992328 GCF_000935625.1 Nanorana parkeri
AGTGGTGAATAAATACCACCAAAAGAAAGCTCTATCTGTCCCCAAAAAAGGGTATCAAATTAATTTCAGTACAGCGCTGCATGACGGAATAAATGTCAGTCAAAGTACCGCAGCACTGAATACTGAAAAATGGCCTGGATGGGAAGGGGGTTTAACACAGCGGATGTCAACTGGTTAAAGAGATTATTGAGGTTTGTGGTTACTTACCTGATAAATTTAAGGAGAGGTTCCAGTGGTGCCACTCCACTGTCTCTGCTGAGTAAAGTTGGTGCTGGAATTATGCATACCATGGGGTGGGGGGGGGGGGGGTTTTGTTCCCACTCAGGAGGAATCCTGGGTGAAAAGCCTCTCTAATCCAATTTTCTAGGGCTCAGGTAGAAAATTGGACCATACATAATACATTTTTCTATTATCCTCTCCCGTTCTGGCTTTTGCAGGGAGATGGGTACTGGTGCAGGTTCAGGGCTCCGAGAATCTGTACAAAAGAGTTGAAATACATAGAAAATTTGCAGTCCTTTATAATGTGACCTAGATTACTAATACATTTAAATATCTTATCTTCTGCTTTCAGGATCTCACCACACAATGAAAGCTCACCATGGGACTAGCCATAGTAATCACCACCATGGTGTATGCTAATGCGGTTTTGACTCATCTGGAGAAACCAGGTGAATGAGAGTATTACCCTGTCTCCAGAAGTATTTTGGTGTCCTTCTCAGTTTTCTTTTTATGCGGCCTCCGGTATCTGCTTCATCTAGGCAAAACTTGGCATGGGACATGAACAAGATCCATCACGATACATACCCAGTGGACACAATTGAAATCATGTAAGGTTTTGGATTAGTTAGATACATGTTCATCTCTATAGGTTGGTGGTAAACTATTGAAGTTATTCAATAGTTTATCACTATTACCACTATAAGATCCATAAATAAATTAAGACATTTTAGTCTACTGAACAATATTTTTGGGGACTGCATTGTGCTTGAGCGTAAAATATTACATTTTATTCCTGTCTTCTTGGAGCACTTTTAATACCTTTAGGGCTCATTCAGACCATTGTGTTATATTTAGTGGTATTTTGCAAATGTTCACATTGCAGCATAGTTTCATAACTCCTTCTGGGTGCTGTTCAAAACTTCATTAATTATGGATGGCATCCCAATGTATGTACAGGAGGCACCACAAAAATGACAATTGCGCTACACGTTACATATCGCCGCGAACGCCGCAGTGAGAGCAATCATTTTAGGGCCATCAATCACTGATAACACTAAACTGATGAGCGGTAACAGCTTTTAAAGCGTCGCCTATGGCCAATTTTGGGTATTATCGTTTTTTGAGGTTTCGCGCGCACGCAATTTTAAGGCTTGACATGTT
>NW_017306510.1:992759-1029817 GCF_000935625.1 Nanorana parkeri
TGGTGTTATGTGGGTGGGGGGGGGGTGGGGTGATTTGATTCCCTTCTCTTTGAGGAATCCTGGGTGAAAAGCCTCTCTAATCCAATTTTCTAGGGCTCAGGTAGAAAATTGGACCATACATAATACATTTTTCTATTATCCTCTCCCGTTCTGGCTTTTGCAGGGAGATGGGTACTGGTGCAGGTTCAGGGCTCCGAGAATCTGTACAAAAGATTTGAAATACATAGAAAATTTGCAGTCCTTTATAATGTGACCTAGATTACTAATACATTTAAATATCTTATCTTCTGCTTTCAGGATCTCACCACACAATGAAAGCTCACCATGGGACTAGCCATAGTAATCACCACCATGGTGTATGCTAATGCGGTTTTGACTCATCTGGAGAAACCAGGTGAATGAGAGTATTACCCTGTCTCCAGAAGTATTTTGGTGTCCTTCTCAGTTTTCTTTTTATGCGGCCTCCGGTATCTGCTTCATCTAGGCAAAACTTGGCATGGGACATGAACAAGATCCATCACGATACATACCCAGTGGACACAATTGAAATCATGTAAGGTTTTGGATTAGTTAGATACATGTTCATCTCTATAGGTTGGTGGTAAACTATTGAAGTTATTCAATAGTTTATCACTATTACCACTATAAGATCCATAAATAAATTAAGACATTTTAGTCTACTGAACAATATTTTTGGGGACTGCATTGTGCTTGAGCGTAAAATATTACATTTTATTCCTGTCTTCTTGGAGCACTTTTAATACCTTTAGGGCTCATTCAGACCATTGTGTTATATTTAGTGGTATTTTGCAAATGTTCACATTGCAGCATAGTTTCATAACTCCTTCTGGGTGCTGTTCAAAACTTCATTAATTATGGATGGCATCCCAATGTATGTACAGGAGGCACCTGCTTTAGAGCACACCGCAGCACACCGCAGCACAAGATGATGTGGCGTGCACTATGTACACTGCAGTATGCTGAAGAAAAATAGAGCAAATGCAATTTTTCCTGCTTTGAGGGCCCATTCAAAAGAAATGAGCTGTGGTAACACAGTGTGTCACAATGCACAATAAAGCTTGAGTGCGAATGAGCCCTTATAGCACACAAAGTTGCAAGACAGTTTGCTTCACTCAGATGGTGTAACATAATCATTCTACTTTGCACAATTAATTCATAATGACTGATTATGTGCCAAATGAGTACAAATATGAACCAGGCCGATCAGTGTAAGGATCTGATTTAGACTCAAAATTACTTATCCCAGACATAGCACCTGGAGGTTTGCCTATAGAAATATTTACAATAGTGAATGGTACGTGAATGCATATCTAAGCATGCCTAATCAAAGTGGAACTCTTCTTTTGTCTGTTGAGGCTTCAGGGAGTTTTAATAACATAATCCAGAACAAGTTTTTTCAGACATTCTATTCATTGTAATAACATTTTTGTAATCATATGTTAGAAACACGTTGGTATTGTCTACATTTGTATATATTAATGGAGCATTAGCATGCAGTATGTATAATTTTAATGTGGTGGATACACTGAGACCTCGACTCTGGTGATTTAGATTGTTTTAGGATTATTGTGACTATACATATTCTGGTATACTACTGATGTAATCTGCTGAATTCTGATCATGATTCTCTTGTCCTTGTCGCCTAATCTATTTTCAATAAAACAAGTCTTATTTTATTCATTCAACCAGCTGTGTTTGTGTTATTAATGATGCGCAGATCATTTTCTTTGCCAAGATAAAAAACAAAATCAACTTAAAGTGACATTAAACCCTCAGATTTTTTAACATAAACCAATACTGTAATGCGTGCCATACTGTAATCCATGGTTGTTTCCCTTCTCTTTGCTGCTTTTCCTTTTAAAACCTCATGTCTTCTCATGCTTGGGGAGAACTTCCCTTTTCAGCTCAGGGCCTCTTCCTGTAGTGCTGGCTCAGATTACAAGCCCATAGAAACGTATACGCAGACACCATGTATCTATTCCTCAGACAAGGCAGTCTGCTGCAAAACAGAAGTTCTGCAGAGCATGAGAACAGATACAGATTTAAAAAGGAAGAGCAGCAAAGAGAAGGGAAACTACCATGGATTACAGTGAGGCGCACATTACACTATTGTTTTATGTTAAAAAATCTGAGGGTTTAATGTCACTTTAAAGTACAAATGTATAGGTTTGCATACAATAAGGGCTGTATTATCACCGCAGACAAGTGTATAGAGCAGCGAGATTGAAGGGGGCAGGTTTGGGGTATGAACTCCTCTCAATGCGCCACATGGGATGGGGGAAGAGACTTGTGGCCCACTGCTCAGCTGTTTAATAGTGGTCAGCAATTTCCCATTCTTGTTCAGCACAATCTGGAATCTATTCTGCTTAGCCATACTCAGTTTCTGAATAATTTACCAGAACATCCTATGAGCCACCAATTCTTGACTATAACTTCTCTAAACTGCTACTGGGTACATACTTTTGCTTCTCTAGATTATTTTTCTTGTTATTGCTCTGGTGGACATAGTATTTGATGGTTGATTTTGAAACTGAATCCTTGGATGCGACCCATTCAAAAAATTAGGGCCAATGTTGACATTGGGTTCTCTTGGGCCTAAACATGCTGTGCTCAGTACCAAATGTGAATCAACTGACAGCTGTGCTTATCTGCCAAACACTTTACAATAGTGGACAACAGCGGTCATCGGGTAAGGTAAAATATAAATATTTTTGTAGCAGGCAAACTTATGAGCATTCCTATGTTTGAACATGGTGTTAGTTACGGACAAAGCAAGATAGGAGGTCCAGTAAAAGCTCGCTGTTTTGGTTCAGATCAAGGAGCCATTTTCCTAGTTGTGGTAACCCAGGTATCTCACTCTCTTTATGAGGGCTGAAATCTCCTAGTGGCCCTGCAGAGTAGGCTGAATCTTCTAATTAGCAAAAACACACCCTGTGCGCATTCAGTGGCATAAACACTAAATAGGCGATTGATAAGGTTAATTCCTGTGTCTGTCCTGCAATCTCTACTGGAGAGATTACACGTAAGACACGTATATAGACATATATAGATCGTACACAGCACTCACGACGGTCTCATGACTAGTTTCAAGACAATGACAATATAATAATCTCCTTTTTGTGGGTCTTGTGTCATAGTTCTAAAAATAAGAATATGTAGTAAAGGAAGTTAAGTACCGTACGTAACAAAAAACAACTAAGCATTGTTCTGATAGGACATATCCTGAGCAGTAGATAAGGCAAAGCATAACATTCATTATGTGCATTAAGGCATAACTCTTACTATATACAATTCCTCTCAGTTTCCTCCTTTCTGTCCCAACGGGACAACTAATATAAGCAACATCTCTTTACTTTCCAACCTCTGTGTGAGTTTAAGTACTCTTTTGCTAAATGTTCAGGCTAAATAACAATTCCAAAGCAATAGCACCGACTTTGTTTTCCTAAAGTTTCAGCAATAGAAACATTTAGCTACATGTTTCTATTGCTGAAAGAATGTTGCAGGCTTCTGATAGTTGTGGGAACGATCAAAAAACCTTGAGTGAAATCTGATCCTGAAATGGTGCAGGATCAGTGTCACTGACATTATTATTGGCTGTTCGGAAGTTTGAAGAAGTCTAATAACAACCAAAAATGAATTAAATTATCAAGCAGTAATAGTGAGATTCATACACAATGATTGCTTGATATAATTAAATAAATAAATAGAAATGTATTTAAAAAAAATAAAATTAGTGAAAAAGGTAAAAAATAAATAAAGTGTAAAAAATAAAAAAATGAGCGGGAGGCTATTCGGGCAGGCTTCCCGTTCAGGTGGAGGGAGCGGGGCATTAAATATCTTGGAGTGCATATGGCGCTACGAGAATCAGACGTTTACGAATTGAACTATGTGCAATTATTGGTGGAGATGCAGCATCGATTAAATAGTTGGGGCCTGAAAATGCATTTGTGGATGGGAAGGATGGAGTTGATTAAAATGGATATCTTACCAAGATTTATTTATCTATTTCAGACTATTCCGATTAATATTCCAAGCTCTTATTTTAGAACCTTGAGGGCAGCTATGATCAAATACGTGTGGATATCTACTTCACCACGATTAAGACATGGTATATTAGTAATGCAAAGACAGGATAGGGGAGCAGGTCTTCCACACATTGGGAAGCAGTTTTAACAGACTGGTTTTCCTCTACCAGAACCAAATTGTGGATATCTATTGAACATGCAGCTACTCCATTAATACTGACCTCGATCCCATGGATTCGTCCCTAGAAAATGCTGATCAAGGGGACTCCATCTCCATTGGTTTGGACAGTAATGAACATTTGGGACAGGACAATAAAGCTATATAATATATCAGACTATGAGGGACCTCTCTCCCCTATATTAAGTAATCCAGATTTCCCGGCAGGGTTGGCTTGCCAAAGTTTTTTAAAATGGACTGCTATAGAACCAGCCCCTATTATTCAAGCAATTTCAGATCATGGTATATATCCTTTATCTCTTCTGACCCCAGAAGGTGGTTACACATGGGGACAGTGGTATGTGTACTTTCAGCTAAAACATTTCATTACAGCTCCTTCGAGATTTAACCCCTTCGTGACTGACGACGTACAGTGTACGTCGCCAGCATCGGGGCTGTTTAACCTCTTAGGCGAGATATGACCCTCTTTGAGGACTTGTGTATGAACCAAAAGGAAAGCAAACATAAACTATCAATGATATACCACATTCTCTTAATCCAAGCATTCTCTGATAGACCGTTTTATGTGAGGGGATGGGGAACAGAATTGGGCTATAGGCTATCCAAAATGATTGTAAACAATCTTTTGTGTTAACATTTAACCCCTTCATGACTGAGGCCCTTTTTTCAATTTTTGCACCCATGTTATATTCCACATTTTAGGCCTGAAAATGGAAAAAAAAATGTAAAACCCCCCAACATTATATATTTTTTGAATGCCAAGACCCTATAATATTTCAAGCTATATCCAGAAACGGAATTTTAAGATATTGACAAGATGGTATAGATACCCCACTTTATTACATAAGATCTTCCCAAACATATCCGATCAATACTGGAGATGTGGAGTAGAGAGAGGTACTATGCTACATGTATGGTGGTCCTGTCAAGAAATTCAATCTTTCTGGGAAATGGTCTATAAAACAGGAGCTAATTTTATTAAGGTCCAGGGACTGCATACACCTGAGGTTGTGCTATTGACTATTATACCAGGACCAATTAAGGAAGTTAAGAAAGGCTTATTTAGATTTTTTTATTTGCTGCAAGAACTGTCATAGTGAGATATTGGAAGTCTCAAGATACACCTCAAATTAAATATTGGGTCAAAGAAATTAATATTTTAAGAAGGGTTGAAGAGTTAGTAGCGCGATCCCAGGACAGGTACCCACAATTTATGGTGACATGGAAACCATGGTTAGAGTCTGACATCACTACCATGTGCTTACCAGGAATGTGAGGCTCAGTTGCACGGCCATTGGAGGAGGGGAGAGGAATGAGGGAGGGGAGAGGAATGAGGAAAGGAAGAGATGAGACTGTGACTATTTTTTTCTTCTTTCCAATTCATCTTGTTTGTTGTTGTTTTTTTTATTTATATTTTTGGGGGTTTTTTTGGGTGGTTTAGGGATAGGAGGGAATTTCGGTTGTCGTTTTCCTTGTTTTTGTTTTATTTGAGACCCCAAAGGGGGAAGAATTATTTTAATACCAATGGGAAGGGAAATTTATAGTGGCTGTTTTAGGAAGAAGTTATGAATATGTTTCTCTTCTGTTTCTGATTGGGTTTCTCCCTGGGAGAGTCTTTTAACAGGATGTTTACATTTTTATATGTTTGTATTGTTATATATAAAAACAATTAAGAAATATTATACAAAAAAATAATAAAAATAAATGTAACAAATAAAAATGATACATTTATATATCTTTTTATACTATCATTAATATAAAAATGTACCCATTACAATGCAAATCTGCAGCTGAGCTGCAGATTTGTTTTTCACCCTAGGGGGTTAATTTTTTTAATTTAACCCCTTCAGGACAGTGATGTTCAAAATATGTGTGACAATTTCTAAAATCCTAGGGATGTGAGGTTTATCCAAATAAAGAACAAATAAATGAATGTATTTAATGCATTTTTTTAGCTGTGCTATTTTTTTAAAAAACAAAATACAATAAATCAAAACAGGGGAAAAAGTGTTTTCTTTAAGTTTTTTCGTAGAATTTAATAGTTTATTTGTCTTAAGTGAGGCGTTAGGTACACATATGTGAGATAAATATATAGCCCTATATGGTCACTAAAAAACAATATATAATATGTGTGGGTGCACTTTGTAAAAAAGTATGATATGGAAGAATCACATAGCAAAAATGTCAAAAGTGAATCAGTCATTAACGAACAAGCTCAGTCATGAAGGAGTAGTATCCATCCAAATACCCCTGGGAACCTTGAATACTTGTCTCGACCCCCGATAATCATTATTCTGTAATGTGGTAACTTTGACTTGCCTTCGCTGTATGGCCCACAATGATTGGAAAGTACATGCTTTCCATTTGACAAAGGCAGACATATTTTACCAACCACTAAAGGAGTTATACAACCCAGTTTGAAAATAAATCAATAAAGAACCTTTCCGATTTACAGTCTGCTGTTGTGGTTCCCATATAGTGGGCAACCAGTTAGCGGCTTTTTTTTTGGTTGCCATTTGCTTTGGTGTTGTATACTGTTCTTTGTAACACAATTTGCCTGCAAAAATATTGTATTCTTCCTCAGCATGTTGTATGGAATAAAGAAATGCTATTATGAAAGATCATTAACATTTAGCAGCTGGTAAATGCAAAGGCTACCTAAATAGATATACACTGAAAATAATGTTTAGGTAGGAACTCACACTCTATCACTGTTGCTACGTTTGCAGACCTCAAACTGAAAAGAAAATGGAATACTTTGTGTCCAGTTTAAGATCAACTGCATAATGTGATTAATGTTTTTAATATGAATACAATATTGCATTTTAGAATGTTTTATTTGAGGTGTGTTCAGCTAAGCCAATCATCTTTTCCTTTAATGTTATACTGTTAGAGTGGGGTGTGCAAAAGTTGGGAGCTGGAAAGCAATACATTAATTATTTTGAAGTTGTTTTACAGTTGTCCATATGTTTAATGTTAAATCCTCATGCCAAGCATGTAAAGCATTGGATAGATGAGGAGTCAGAAAACAGTAAACATTAATATTAGCAATTAAACTTTTTCGGCACTCCCAGTCTTCCATATATAAAGGAGCAGAATTGACGAAGAACATATTGTGAAGAACATCCACCAAGAAAAGTACTATTTGTCTGTAGCTCTACTGTAGCTCTTATCAGCACGTATTATCATGATTTACAGTGATCACTCCTCTGCTGGATCCTCTCATGGAAAATGCCATATTGGTAGCCATCTTTCTAAGACCTCAAACCACTATGGTGCTTGTCATGGAGGATCCTCAAGTAGCCATCATGGAGGAACCCACTTATCTCGTGCATCTCATCATGGAGGCTCACACATTTCCCTTCATGGAGGTTCCCATACTTCTCATCATGGAGGCTCCCACAGACTCCATTGCGGAGGTTCTCATAATACTCATCATTCTTCCAATGCCACCCACCATGGAAGTTCCCATAAAGTCCATCATGGCAATAACTATAGAGCCCCCAGTGTACATGGAGGGTCAGGAGGTAAAGGAATCTCCATCTCCAAGCATGCTCATGGAAGTGCTCACAGCAGCGGCCATGGAAGCAATTTTAGCCATCATGCTTTGTTTACCGTCAATGGGAAGGAAACCATGCAGCACCTGAATGATCGCTTGGCTTCCTATTTGGACAAAGTCCGCTCTCTGGAGCAAGAGAATGCCCAGCTTGAGAGAAATATCCAGGAGTGGTATGAGAGGAATCAGCCCAGCGCTTTACCCAACTTCAGCAGCTTCTTCAGGATTATTCAAGAGCTTCAAGGCCAGGTAAATACATTATTTCCTCTACATAAGTATGATAGAAATTTGGAAATTATTTTGACTGCAGAAATAATTTTTTTAACATGAACACCAGATCTATCCATATATATTAATTATATACAGCATTATAGATACCCACATATTTACAATATGAAAAGAGTTTAGCTTCTTTAACATATCCACTCAAATTTTCTGTCCTTGGAGAGCTGCATAGGGATAATCAAGAGTCTAGCTACTTCGCATTTCCTTGTGTTATATATAAAAGTTGTCAGCTGACACATGCAGTTATAAAGAAACTTGCATACTAGGTTATATCAAAGGAGGGATCAACTCATTTTCTTGGGAAGTGTTGATGTATGCCTGGCAAAATTCCAGCTTGTGTTTTAACCAATCTTAGACCTTTCCCATTTTTTTTTGCATTGCAATAGGTCATATCCAGTCCATTGCAATCCAACAGGTTGGATGTGACTTCATCATAATGTTTTCATCTGAAGTGCAGATATGGGAATGCATAGCAGAGCTCAAAACACTTTTTAGCATTTGCAAATATTAGTATAATTATTTAAGTAGACTGACCCTTTAAATCAAACCTACACTTTGATCATTCAGAACAAAGCAACAGGATTGATATAATCCCCCTTGACAGCATGTACTTACTTTCCTTCTCTTCCCTGCTTTGGCATTCCATGCTGGGGGTCAAAGATATACCTGTTACTTTCTGGTATGGAGGAGCCCTCCATCATAACCCTCTCCAGGGAGTGTCTAATTACTGTCTGTGCTTGCCAAACTCCTCTGCCCTTCCCTACATAACCTTATTGAAGCTGCTGGGGAAGGAGCAAAGGGGAGTTCTTCAGAATGTCACTTGAGTGACAGCTCTGAGTCTGTTGAGCCTGCAGACATCATATCCAAGATGGTGGCAACCAACAGCAGTCTCAGGGCTTTTGGATGTCTAGACAAGAGAAGATTGTACAGGTAAATAACATACATATAATATAAATGCATATATAATCTTATGGGAATATTGATGTTGAAAGCAGTAGTCTGGTAACGGACCTGTTTAAATACATATTCATATGGAATAGAGACTGAAAATGGCCATGTTACAATACCAAGCCATAATAGATATGCAGTAAACCTTCTCAACCAGTACAGAACAAAATTCAATTTAATACAATGTATGCATTTATCAATTGCAATAAATGTTTAACACATATGTTTTTCAGATTTCCTCAACTTCTTTGGACAATTCAAGGATTATATTACAAATAGACAATGCTCGTCTGGCAGCAGATGACTTCAGAAACAAGTAGGCCTTTCTATGTTTCATGCTTTTCATCTTTATTACTGTTTTGAAGCAATAGTATTCATTGCTTTGTCTTCCTTTTGTCACCAGGTATGAAATGGAACGCCAGCTGAGATGTAGTGTTGAGGCTGATGTGAATGGACTTCGTATACTCCTGGAAGAACTGAACCGGGACATATGTAATCTGCAGGCACAAGTAGGAAACCTTCAGGAGGAACTGCAGCAAATGAGGAGGAACCATGAGGAGGTGAGAAGCTTATTATCCTTTTCAAGCTGAACCAGAAATGTATTTTAGAATAAATAATTCATAATGTGTTGATACAGAGCAGGTGGAAACCAAACAGAAATCACTTTTAATTTAGGTTTATGTACCTTTCTAGAGACATATGTTGAAAATTATACAGTGACACCTTTGAAATCTCCTAATTTATAGAAGAAAATTCTTAATGGATCACAAAACTCATTGTGCACTGTAGAGAACTATTTAAAGATTCTGCTTTCAGTGTTAAACTTCTGTCCAGATTCTCTTTAATTTGACAACACAAAAGGAGGACCGAGCCTCAGATATATCTTCATCTTCTCCACCGTTGGTGCAGTTAGACTTATTATTTAGGTTGTACTCAAGTGTCCCCATTCCAGCCAGATTTTGGCAGTGCAACCTTGTCAGTGTCAGCTCAGATTAAGTCTTGAATATGAAATTGTAATTTTAAATGTCATTTTAAGACCATGTGACGTTTTATTGATTGGGTTTACATCTACTTTAAGAATCATTCTAAGAAAACCAATGTGAGAGATAATAAGCATGACAGGGGCAGGTCAGAGTAAAGACCTTTGTTGAAGGGCTTTTGTTCACTACAGAACTTGCTTATTTCTCATACAAGTCAACGGGAATGCAAGAGCGACTTGTCAATGAACTTAAATTATCTTACAAGTGTCTCACATCAATCCCAAGTACACCTAACAGCAGGCTGCATTTGCCATTTGACACAAGCCCATAGCCTGTAAACTCAGACCCATAGCCAGTAAAGAACATATTATGCAGATCGCCAAAAATGCATCCACCATTATACTACTGATTTCCAACATTTTTATTGACAGGAAGCCAATGCTTTGCAAGCTCAGCTGGGTGCCAGGGTCAGTGTGGAAGTGGATGCTGCTCCATCGGCTGATATGAATAGAGCCTTATCTGAAATTAGAGAGCAGTATGAAAACCTAATGGAACAGAATCTGAGAGAGGTGGAAACTATTTTCCGACAAAGGGTAAGTCTTTTGTAGACTAAAACAGCTTGTTAAAACTGATAGAAAAATAGCATGTTCATTAGGCACTATTATGTCATGATTTTGTTCTATTAAAGTCTTTCAATTCTTTTGTTTAATAGCGCTCCCATCCCAAACTCCCCTTCACACTGAAGATCAGGGCCACGACTTTCATGCAGAGCTCACCAGAGATCTGCAATAGCCCCTGCAGGGAGCATGAACATATTGACTGGAGCACAGTACAGTTGGGCTTTAAGGCTAGAATTGCACAAATCCACTTATTAAGACTTACTATATTTATAAATTAAGAATATGTTTTCACAAGATCAAAACTGAAATTTCTTTTGCTTCCTATATAAAAGCCTTATAGAAATCATACTCCATATATTAAAGGGTACATGACTCTAACCAGCTTTCTAATTATATAGACTGAGGAACTGAATCGTGATGTTGCTTCTGGTTCTGAACAACTCCAATCTGTACAGACCGAAAATATTGACTTGAAGCGCACCGTTCAAACCCTGGAGATCGAACTGCAGAGCCAGCTGAGCATGGTAAGTATTATTACCAGCCAACTAATAAGGTTTGCATCAAGGTCAAGTTGCTTCAGTTCATTTGCAAAACTATCACTATTTACTTATATATTGTAATTACTTGTTATTTTGTGTACAATCTTTCTCTTTCCTTTCTCAGAAATCTGCTATGGAGAACACCTTGGCAGAGACAGAAGCTGCATTTGGAGCCCAACTTGCCCAGTTACAATGTTTGATCAACAGTGTAGAGTCCCAGCTGGCACAGGTACGCTCTGACCTGGAACGTCAGAACCAGGAATACAGGATCCTAATGGACCAAAAGACACACCTGGAGATGGAGATCGCCACCTATAAGCGCCTATTGGACGGTCATGATATCCAGTATGTATTTCATAGAAGACAAGCAAGTAAACAAATATTCTGTCAAATATGCAGTTCTCAATGTATAGCAATACCTATTCACCTTATATCTTAAAAAGGAAAGAAATAATGCTTATATCTCAACGTGTTTGATCTATAATTCAGCAATCAGATCAGGTTCAGAACACCAAAATACAGATATAAACTTAGGACCAAACAGTCCATCAAATTTGCCCATTTTGTTTATCAATATTTTAGAAAACCCAACCTATTTAGAATATAATGTATATTTTCATTAATCTCTACTGTGTTTTTTTATTTTTAGCACTTCAAGTCATACATTTCTAGGAGGCAGTGATGGTACGTAAACTTATATTGACTTAAGTGGCAGTGCAACAGCTGTTAGAAAAATTTGCAGAATGTAAAATATAAGACAAATTCAAACTATTGGCTGAGCATTAGTGGCATTTAGACACAGCAGCATTATGGGCAGGGCTATGTCTATTGACACCCTGTAGCAAATCCCTTTAAAGGCCCCTGGCCTGGTCTCTTTGATCTCCATCAAACTGTCATTCAGCTTTCAGCAGTCATACATTTTGTTATGTACTATGGGAGAAACAGCATTCAGAGAGACAATATTATGACTGATTCAATAGCAACATGGCTGCTCCCTCTCTACCATTTGCAAATGGCAGGCTTTGGTCCTTGGTTTCTTTCCAAAAAAGGTTGGGTGCTTTTATAAAACTACAAAACATAAAAGACTTACTACATTTTCAAATACCATACATATTCTTGTACATAGTAGAATGTCTGTTCGGGACAGCCTTCCCCCACTTAAAAAAAAAAAAAATACATTACAAATCTTAGTATATCTCATCTTAGTCAATAAGCATGATCAGTACCTTGTAGAGATGATAATAAAAATAAGATTAAAGTCATACCTAGGATAATCTTAAACCATAAGATTGTGTCACCCCTGGCATTTGTGATCAGTGTAAAAATGTTTCTTATGTTGGTGGGTCAGTCAAAAAGTCACCCTTATACGTTGGTGATCAATGAGAAGGACCCCCTACGTAGTTAGTTGGTAGTCAGTGGGTGAGTGCCCTCATACATTGGTGTCAATAGAAGAAGCCCCATAAATTGTAGTTCCCTTTAAGCTGGTGGTCTTTCAGAAGAATGCCCACCTGTCAGAGATCAAATATCCAGCTTGTTTAACTGTTCTGACTGTTATCCCATATTCCGTCAGTTATGTTTCCCTCATTTAGTGTGCCAGTAGCAGCGGTTTTTGCAGACAGAAAGTCTAACACTTATCCATTCTTCAGAGAGCGAAAAAAGAAGGTTATGACTCGACATACATTTTAAAGAGATTATTGAGGTTTGTGGTTACTTGCCTGAGAAAATTAAGTAGAGGTTCCAGTGGTGCCACTCCAGTGTCTCTGCTGAGTAATGTTGGCTCTAGAATTATGCATATACCTTCAGAAGGGGGGGATTGATCTCCCACTGCTTGTGGAACCTCTTGCCACCTCAGGAGGAATCCTGGGTGCAAAGTCTCACTAATCCAATTTTCTAGGGCTTAGGAAGAAAATTGGACCATACATAATACATTCTTCTAATATCCTCTCCCTTTCTGTCTTTTGCAGGGAGATGGGTACTGGTGCAGGTTCAGGGCTCCGAGGATATGTTTAATATTTAACCTCATTGGATATGTATTTTTTTCAATCTGACTAATTATATAACAATATTAATAATAATATTCGGAATCTGGAGAAAAGATTTATAAATACATAGATAATTTGCAGTCCTTGCAATTTGCAGGAGTATTACCCTGTCTCCAGAAGTATTTTGGTGTCTTTCTCTGTTTTCTTCTTATGCAGCCTTCGGGATCTTCTTCATCTAGGCAAAACTTGGCAAGGGACAAGGTCCACCAAGATCCATACACAGTAGACACATGTGAAATTATGCAAGGTTATGGATTAGTTAGGGACATGCTCATCTCTATAGGTTGGTGATAAACTATTGAAGTTATTCACACGATTTCAACACGTTGATCTACGAGTTATAGAAGTTCTTACACCTGCTTTAGAGCACACGGCAGCACACCATGATGTTCAAAACGTCATTAATTTTGGATGGCAGCCCAATGTATGTTAATGAGGCACCTGCTTTAGAGCACACCGCAACACAAAAGGATATGGTGTGCACTATGTGCACTACAGTTTGCTGAAGAAAAATAGAGCACGTGCAATTTTTATTGCTTTGAGGGCCCATTCAAAAGAAATGAGCTGCGGTAATACAGATTCTGTTTGCTCCAGTTTTGATAAATTCCCCCCAGTGTGTCACAATGCACAATAAAGTGTGAGTGTGAATGAGCCTTATAGCACACAAAGTTGCAAGACAGTTTGCTTCACTCAGATGGTGTAGTCTTGCTTCACTCAGATGGTGTGACATAATGGGGGTTATTTACTAACCTAAACACACACACACACCAGGTGTGTGTGATTTTCACACAGCAAAACGTATTTATCAACCAAAAAGTCTCTAAAGCATATTTCCACTAATGCCATATATGGAAAAATATGTATGTGGGTCGCATTCTTTCACAACACCATATATCCTAATAACTAAAAAAATGTTTGAGATATAATTTCCCTCACACTCTATTTGGTTCTTCTTGATTAATTCTATATGAAATTTATTATCATATAGTCTTCCTGATGGTATTATACAACACTGCAACTGGGTATAATTACTCAGGGATAAGTTACATCCTAAATGATTGGTAATAAAAGCACATATACTGATGAGAAAATGACCCTGATTTACTCGATATATTGGTGAGTCATTACCTTGAGTAATTTTAAGTACCCAACAAGCCTGATTAGCTTGAAATGTGAAGTTATACTATTGTCTACTTTTAGAGATATTTGGCCATGCATGAAAAATGCTGACATATCTAATAAAGGTTATTGGTATTCCTGGTGTTAAGAGGATTGCTCTTTTCTATATGGAACAGTGATTCATCCTTAGGCCTGCATCCTAAAAGACAGCCACACCCTTCATACATACACAGTGCTGGTCCATATTATGACAAAGATTATTACAATTAATGTAAACGAAATGCAGATGTGTTTAAATGGAGCCAGTGGATCCAGAAGAAACATTATGACCATGATGTATAAGTTCCTTCTCCATTTGCTGTCCCTTAGGGGCTAACTTCACCCTTGAAGCATGGATCCAAACTGGGAATTCCTCAGTTAGGATGGCTGTTCTTGTGACCGCCACCACTGTTGTAGGCTTTCCGTACAGCGGGTCCGGAGTTCGGTGCCAGTGGAGCGCCTTCACTAATACCACATCTCTGGGCTTAAAGGGATAAGTAGGTTGTTCTGACGGTAAAGGTAAACAGAGAGAGACATCACCATATATGCTGTTACATTTCTCAATTAATTGTTTCACATATGTCTCCTGGATCTGCTGCAAGTCAATTAAAATTGGTGGACCTCTAGTCCTAGGTGTGTGGAAAGGTCTTCTTCTTTAAAATTTCAAAGGGTGACATTTCATTAGTTTTTCAGGAGACACTCTAGTGTCAGCCAACATGGCTGGCAAGTAATCTGGCCATTTAGCAAATGACCCACCCGTGCCTTTTCTTAACTTGTCCTTAATAGCTCTATTCATCCTCTGTACAATCCCTGAGCTCTGTGGGTGATATGGGATGTGAAATTTCCAGTCAATGCACAACTTGACTACATTTTGCTACATCTGTGAGACAAAAGCTGGACCTATCTGGGCACCCAACCTTGTTATAATTTTCTTACACAATATTTTAGCCACTGTTCGGGCATCCTCTCGGGTGGTGGGGAATGCTTCAACCCATTTGCTAAACTTATCCACAATTTACCAAAAAATACATACAACCTCCTCTGGCTACAGGCATGTGTGTAAAATCTATCTGCAATTCCTAAGAAGGGGGACTAGATGCTGGTAAGTAATCTAATTTACCTATCCTTTTCCCTTGGACGTTATTTGTTATACATGTTAAACATCTGGACAATTGATCCTGAACCATAGCCTCTAGCTCTTTTATACAAAAATATTGTTTTAATGATTGCAATGTAAGTTTCCTCCACTTATGTCCAAAACCATGGAACTGTGCTATAAACAAAGGGGCCGATGTTTTGGGGATACCTATGATCCCTCCTTTGGACCACAGACTACACTTCTCTGGGGTCAATCCCTGTGAGTCCCAGAATTGCTTATCGTCGTCTTGTGCCATGCTTTGCAATTCCTGCAGCAATTAATCATCTGCCAACATGAGAGGTGTCATTACTGCAAAACTGGAAATAGAATCCAAAAGAGGCTGCAAAGCAGCCTGCTTGGATACCTGATCAGCAAAATGATTGCACTTTGCCACAGGATCATCAGATACCATATGTCCCCTACATTTTTAGCAGCTATGCGGGAAGGCTTTTGAATAGCATTTAGCAAATCAGTAATAAGTGTACAATGTGAAATGGACTTCCCATCTGCGGCAACATAACCCCTGCGCTGCCATATAAGCCAGAAGTCATGTATAATCCCAAAAGCATATTTAGAATCAGTATAGACATTGACATTCTGTCCTTCGAAAAGATAACATGCTCTAGTAAAATGAATTCTGCGGCCTGTGCAGATGCGTGTGGTGATGGGCCAGCCTCATGTTCAATATCTGTGAGTTGAAATGCTGCATATCCTGTGTGAGATTTAGCTTTCAATGGTAGCACATTACTGACGGAGTCCACTCGCTTACCACGTCTTTTAAAGGACCTATTTGCCCACTTTTTTAAAAAAACAATATATAAGTCCACACAGGTGTTTCCCTCGCAGGGGGTCTTCAAACACAGTACAGCAAATAATGTTTGTCCAAGTCTCACCGACTCCAGGTTGTCACACATACTCCATGTGTAAACGGCTCTCTCAGCCTCCTTGGCTGTCTTCCTGTGCCTCTAGCACACACAGCCACCTGGCTCCCCTCTGCCTTCTGGGTGGAGTCCTCCTGACTCCTGAACATCCCTTTTCCTCTTCCCAGCTGAAGCCCAGAACACTAGCCAGCACACTTCCCACAAGTGCTGTGCACATGTGTGCAATTAGGTGCTGGCCACTACTAAACAATGGACCCAGAAATGGAGATTTCATCCCTCCCAATTCTCTTAGAAATCTCCCAGTTCCAGGATCCCATGCCAAATCCAGAAATCCTGGGAAGAGCCACAAAGTCAGCTCTTTCCCAGTACAAGAACTTGCCTCCTGGAACCCTCCTGGAGTGCTGGGTGACTACAACCCCCAGTTCTACCATGGGATTGCCACACAATACCACACCTGTCAAGTATGTAAAGTCATTCGAGCGGAAATAGGAGCCGTCTAAAAAAATGTCTAGGGCACCTGGGCACACATAATAAACTTATCAATATGCTCCCCCTTTCCCTCTCAAGCCCCCAGCACACATAATAAACTTCCCCCTCCCAAGCCCCCAGCACACATACTAATAAAGCTCCCACCCTCCTTTCCTTCCAAGCCCCCTCACCTGCTTTCATCTTTGCAGCGAGGAGGCACATCATCAGTCCCTGGTGATTAGTAAGGTCTAGTGCAGACCTCACTAATCATCCATTATTCGGCCAGAGCTCAGAACTGACAGAGCTCTGGCCGGAGCTGACAAGAGCAGTTCTGTGGTCTGCAACCGACACAGATGCAGACCGTGTAGCTGCTCCCACAAGTCAGGCACGCGGTCCGTGACTGTGTGCCTGACTTGCCAGTTGGCTGCGGGCCACATAGTACCGGCTTGTGGGATGGTACTTTGACACCGCTGCCCTAGAGTGTATGCTGCATGCATCCTTTTAGACCCCAAGTGCAGAACTTTACATTTATCAACATTAAACCTAATTTGCCGAATAGATGACCAATCACACAGTGCATTCAGATCTGCTTGTAGGTTGGAGACATCCTGTAAGGACTGTATTCCACTACATAACTTGGTGTCATCTGCAAACACAGAAATAGTACTTTTAATCCCCAGCTTTATGTCATTTATAAATAGATTAAACAGTAAGGGGCCCAACACTGAACCTTGGGAGACACCACTAACAACCTCAGACCATTCAGAGTATGAATCATTAATCACCACTCTCTGAATACAGTGTTTAAGCCAGTTTTCTATCCAATTACAGGTGCCATTATATTACTTGCAGTGTGGACTTAATCTAGCTTTGCAATCTTTTTGGGGGGCTGCTGTTTGCTTTGGTATTGTATTCTGTTCTTTGTAACACGATTTGCCTGCAAAAATTCTTCCTCACCAAAATGTATGGAATAGAGAAATACTATTATGACAGATAAATAGCATTTAGCAGATGGTAAATGCAAAGGCTACCTAAATAGATATACACTGAAAATAATGTTTAGGTAGGAATTCACACTCTTTCACTGTTGGTACATTTGCAACCCTCAAACTGAAAAGAAAATGTAATGCTTTGTGTCAAGTTTAAGATCATCTGCATAATGTGATTAACGTTTTTAATATGATTACAATATAGCATTTTTGAATGTTTTATTTGAGGTGTGTTCAGCCAAGTCAAGCATCTTTTCCTTTAATGATATACTGTTAGAGTGGGGTGTGCAAAAGTTTCTAATGAGCTGGCCAGCAATAAATTAATTATTTTGAAGTTGTTTTACAGTTGTCTAATGTTTTCCAAGCAGATTACCAAATCTTTCATGTTAAATCCTCATGCCAAGCATGTAAAGCATTGGATAGATGAGCAGTCAGACACTGTAAACATTAATATTAACAATTAATCTTTGATGGCACTCCCAGTCTTCCATATATAAAGGAGCAGAATTGACGGAGAACATATTGTGAACAACATCCAACGAGAAAAGTACTATTTATCTTTAGCTCTACTGTACCACTTACATCTGTGTTATCATGATTTACAGTGGTCAATCCTCTGCTGGATCCTCTCATGGAAAATGCCATATTGGTAGCCATCTTTCTAAGACCTCAAGTCACTATGGTGCTTGTCATGGAGGATCCTCAAGTAGCCATCATGGAGGAACCCACTTATCTCGTGCATCTCATCATGGAGGATCACACATTTCCCTCCATGGAGGTTCCCATACTTCTCATCATGAAGGCTCCCACAGATTCCACTGCGGAGGTTCTCATAATACTCATCATTCTTCCAATGCCACCCACCATGGAAGTTCCCATAAAGTCCATCATGGCAATCACTATAGAGCCCCCAGTGTACATGGAGGGTCAGGAGGTAAAGGAATCTCCATCTCCAAGCATGCTCATGGAAGTGCTCACAGCAGCGGCCATGGAAGCAATTTTAGCCATCATGCTTTGTTTACCGTCAATGGGAAGGAAACCATGCAGCACCTGAATGATCGCTTGGCTTCCTACTTGGACAAAGTCCGCTCTCTGGAGCAAGAGAATGCCCAGCTTGAGAGAAATATCCAGGAGTGGTATGAGAGGAATCAGCCCAGTGCTTTACCCAACTTCAACAGCTTCTTCAGGATTATTCAAGAGCTTCAAGGCCAGGTAAATACATTATTTCCTCTACATAAGTATGATAGAAATTAGGAAATAATTTTGACTGCAGAAATAATTTTTTTAACGTGAACACCAGATTTAAACATATATTGTATTAATTATATACAGCATTATAGATATCCACATATTTACAATATAAAAACAGCTTAGCTTTTTAAAATATCCAGTCAAATTTGCTGTCCTTGGAGAGCTGCATAGGGATAATCAAGAGTCTAGCTACTTTGCATTTCCTTGTGTTATATATAAAGTTGTTAGCAGACACATGCAGTTATAGAGGTACTTACATACTGGGTTACATCAAAGGAGGGATCAATACATTTTCTTGGGAAGTGTTGATGAATGCCTGCCAAAATTCCAGGTTGTGTTTTCACCAATCTTAGACTTTTCCCATTTTTTTGCATTCCAATATGTCATATCTAGTCTGTTGCAATCCAACAGGTTGGATGTGACTTCATCATAATATCTTCATCAGGAGTGCCGATTTGGGAATACGTATAAGAGCTCAAGACACTTTTTAGCATTTGCAAATATCAGTATAATTATTTAAGTAGACTGACCCTTTAAATCAAACCTACACTTTGATCATTCAAAATAAAGCAACAGGATTTATGCAATCCCCCTTCACAGCATGTACTTACTTTCCTTCTCTTCCCTGCTTTAGCATTCCATGCTGGGGGTCAAAAATATACCCCTTACTTTCTGGTATGGAGGAGCCCTCCTTCAAAGCCCTGTCCTGGGAGTGTCTAATTACTGCCTGTGCTTGCCAAACTCCTCTGCCCTTCCCTACATAACATTTTTATAGCTGCTGGGGAAGGAGCAAAGGGGAGTTCTTCAGAATGTCATTTGTGTGACAGCTCTGAGTCTGTTGAGCCAGCAGACATCATATCCAAGATGGTAGCACCCAACAGCAGTCTCATGACTTTTGGATGTCTAGACAAGAGAAACTTTTTCAGGTATATAACATACATAAAATATAAATTCATATATAATCTTATTGGAATATTGATGTTGAAAGCAGCAGTCTGGTAACAGACCTCTTTAAATACATAATTCATATGGAATAGAGACTGAAAATGGCCATGTTACAATACCAAGCCATAATAGATATGCAGTAAACCTTCTCAACCAGTACAGAACAACATTCAATTTAATACAAGGTATGAATTTATCATAAATAGTTAACACATATCTTTTTCAGATTTCCTCAACTTCTTTGGACAATGCAAGGATTATATTACAAATAGACAATGCTCGTCTGGCAGCAGATGACTTCAGAAACAAGTAGGCCTTTCTATATTTCATGCTCTTCACATTCATTACTGTTTTGAAGCAATAGTATTCATTGCTTTGTCTTCCTTTTGTCACCAGGTATGAAATGGAACGCCAGCTGAGATGTAGTGTTGAGGCTGATGTGAATGGACTTCGTATACTCCTGGAAGAACTGAACCGGGACATATGTAATCTGCAGGCACAAGTTGGAAACCTTCAGGACGAACTGCAGCAAATGAGGAGGAGCCATGAGGAGGTGAGAAGCTTACTATTCATAACAAGCTAAAAATAAATTTATATTAAAATAAATAATTCATAATGTGTTGATATAGACCAGGTGGAAACCAAGTAGAAATCACTTTTAATTTAGGCTTATGCTACCTTTCTAGAGACATATGTTGAAAATTATAATGTGACACCTTTGAAATCTGCTAATCCATTGAAGAACATACTTAATGGATCACAACAGTCCCTGTACACTGTAGAGAACTATTTAAAAAATCTGCTTTCAGTGTTAAAATTCTGTCCAGATTCTCTTTAATTTGAGAACAAAAAAGGAGGACCGAGCCTCAGATATATCTTCATCTTCTCCACATTTGGTGCAGTTAGACTTATTATTTAGGTTGTACTCAACTGTTCCCATTCCATCCAGATTTTGGCAGTGCAACCTTGTCAGTGTCAGCTCAGATTAAGTCTTTAATACGCAAATTTAATTTTAAATGTAATTTTAAGACCATATGAAGTTTATTGATTGGGTTTACATCTTCTTTAAGAATCAAAGTGAGGGATATTAAGCATGACAGGGGCAGGTCAGTTTAAAGACCTTTGTTGAACGGCTTTTGTTCACTACAGATCCTGCTTCTTTCTCATACAAGTCAGCGGGAATGCAAGAGCGGCTAGGAGCAAGTTGATGAAGCTTAGTAGGAGGTCAAATGCAGGTTAAAAGGAGGTCAACTGCAGATCAAATACACTTGTCAATTAACTTAAATGATCTTAGACGTGTCTCAAACCAATCCCAAGTACACCTGCATTTGCTATTCCACACAAGTCCATAGCCTGTAAACTAAGACCGTAAAGAACATATTATGCTGATCACCAAAAATGCATCCACCATTATACTACTGGTTTCCAACATTTTTATTGACAGGAAGTCAATGGTTTGCAAGCTCAGCTGGGTGCCAGGGTCAGTGTGGAAATGAATGCTGCTCCATCGGCTGATATGAATAGAGCCTTATCTGAAATTAGAGAGCAGTATGAGAACCTGATGGAACGGAATCTGAGAGAGGTGGAAACTATTTTCAGACAAAGGGTAAGTCTTTCAATTCTTTTGTTTAATAGCACTCCACACCACCCCAAACTCCCCTTCACACTGAAGATCAGGGCCACAACTTTCATGCAGAGCTCACCAGAGATCTGCAATAGCCCCTGCACAATCAGAAATACTCTCATCAAGCAGTCACGCTCATGATTCCTTTTCAGAGAGCATGAACATTTGGACTGGAGCACAGTACAGTTGAGCTTTAAGGCTAGAATTGTACAAATCCACTTATTAAGACTTGCTATATTTATAAATTAAGAATATGTTTTCACAAGATCAAAACTGAAATGTCTTTTGTTTCATATATAAAAGCCACATAGAAATCATACTCCATATATTAAAGGGTACATGACTCTAACCAGCTTTCTATTTATATAGACTGAGGAACTGAATCGTGATGTTGCTTCTGGTTCTGATCAACTCCAATCTGTACAGACCGAAGTTATTGACTTGAATCGCACCGTCCAAACCCTGGAGATCGAACTGCAGAGCCAGCTGAGCATGGTAAGTATTATTACAAGCCAACTAATAAGGTTTGCATCAAGGTCAAGTTGCTTCACTTGATTTGCAAAACTATCACTATGTACTTATATATTGTAATTACTTGTTATTTTGTGTACAATCTTTCTCTTTCCTTTCTCAGAAATCTGCTCTGGAGAACACCTTGGCAGAGACAGAAGCCACATTTGGAGCCAAACTTGCCCAGTTACAATGTTTGATCAACAGTGTAGAGTCCCAGCTGGCACAGGTACGCTCTGACCTGGAACGTCAGAACCAGGAATACAGGATCCTAATGGACCAAAAGACACACCTGGAGATGGAGATCGCCACCTATAAGCGCCTATTGGACGGTCATGACATCCAGTATGTATTTCATACAAGACAAGCAACTAAACAAATATTCTGTCAAATATGCAGGCCTCAATTTATAGCAATACCTATTCACCTTATATCTTAAAAAGGAAAGAAATAATGCTTATGTCCGAATGTGTTTGATATATAATTCAGCAATCAGATCAGGTTTAGAACACCAAAATACAGATATAGGCTTAGATATAGTCCATAAAATTTGGCCATTTTGTTTATCAATATGTAAGAAAACCCAACCTATTTAGAATACAATGTATATTTTCATTAATCTCTACTGTGTTTTTCATTTTTAGCACTTCAAGCCATAATTTTCTAGAAGGCAGTGATGGTACGTAAACTCATATTGACTTAAGTGGCAATGCATCAGCTGTTAGAAAAATTTGCAGAATGTAAAATATGAGACAAATTCAAACTATTGGCTTAGCATTAGTGGCATTTAGACACCACAGCATTATGGCCAGGGCTATGTCTATTGGCACCCTGTAGCAAATCCTTTAAAAGGCCACCTCTTTGATCTCCATCAAAATGGCATTTCACTTTCAGCAGTCATACTCTATATACTTTTATTTTTCCAAATGTAGTTATGAGGTGTGCTTCTGGGTTCCATAATAGTTGCATGGTAAACTGTGATTTTATTATGTACTACGGGAGAAACAGCATTCAGAGAGGCAATATTATGACTGATTCTATAGCAACATGGCTGCTCCCTCTATACCATTTGCAAATGGCAGGCCTTGGTCCTTGGTTTCTCTAAAAAAAAGGTTGGGTGCTTTTATAAAACTACAAAGCATTAAAGACTTACTACATTTTCAAATACCATACATAGGGGTCTATTCACAAAGCTGCCGAGGGCAGCCAAGCGGAAAAAAAAGATTTTGGCTCGACATACATTTTAAAGAGATTATTGGGGTCTGTGGTTACCTACCTGTGAGAATAAAGGAGAGGCTCCAGTGGTGCCACTCCAATGCCTCTGCTGAGTAATGTTGGTTCTGGAATTATACATATACCTTTAGAAGGGGAGGGGGATCAATCTCCCACTGCTTGTGGAACCTCTTGCCACCTCAGGAGGAATCCTGGGTTAAAAGCCTCACTAATCCAATTTTCTAGGCCTTAGGAAGAAAATTGGACCATACATAATACATTTTTCTAATATCCTCTTCCTTTCTGGCTTTTGCAGGGAGATGGGTACTGATGCAGAATCAGGGCTCCGAGGATATGTTTAATTTTATTTTCTGTCCTTTTTTTAAACCTCATTGGATATGTCTTTTTTTCAATCTGACCAATTATATAACAATAATAATAATCGGAATCTGGAGAAAAGATTTATAAATACATGATAATTTGCAGTCCCTTATAATGTGACCTAGATTACTAATACATTTAAATATCTTATCTTCTACTTTCAGGATCTCACCACACAATGAAAGCTCACCATGGGACTAGCCACAGTAATCCCCACCATACTGTATGCTAATGGGGTTTTGACTCTTCTGGAGAAACCCTGTGTATGAGAGTATTACCCTGTCTTCAGAAGTCTTTTGGTGTCTTTCTCTGTTTTCTTCTTGTGCAGCCTCTGGGATCTGCTTCATTTAGGCACAACTTGGCATGGGGCATGAACAAGATCCACCAAGATCCATACACAGTAGACACAATTGAAATTATGCAAGGTTATGGATTAGTTAGCGACATGTTCATCACTATAGGTTGGTGGTAAACTATTGAAGTTATTCACTTAATTTCAACACGTTTATCTACGAGTTATAGAAGAGCTTGAGTTTTGGCCTTCAAACACTTAAAGAGATCCATAATAAATGAAGAAATTATAGTCTACTGAATAATATTTTTGGGGATTGCATTGTGCTTGAGCGTAAAATATTACATTTTATTCCTGTCTTCTTGGAGTACTTTTAATATCTTTAGGGCTCATTCAGACCATTGTGTTACAATATTGAGCGGCATTTTGCAAATGTTCACATTGCAGCTTAGTTTCATAACTCCTTTGGGATGCTGTTCAAAACTTCATTCATTTTGGATGGCAGCCCAATGTATGTACATGAGGCACCTGCTTTAGAGCACACCGCAACACAAAGGGATATGGTGTGCACTATGTGCACTATGGTTTGCTGAAGAAAAACAGCACATGCAATTTTTCCTGCTTTGAGGGCACATTCAAAAGAAATGAGCTGCGGTAACACAGTGGGGGGAATTTATCAAAACTGGAGCAGACAAAATCTGGAGCAAATTTGCACTGCAACCAATCAGCCTCTCTGTCTCATTTTCAAATCCTACCTGAGCAAAGTGAGGAAAGATGCTGATTGGTTGCCATGGGCAACTGTTCCAGATTCCTTTTGCTCCAGTTTTGATAAATCCCCCCCAGTGTGTCACAATAAAGTGTGAGTGTGAATGAGCCTTATAGCACGCAAAGTTGCAAGACAGTTTGCTTCACTCAGATGGGGTAGTCTTGCTTCACTCAGACGGTATAACATAATCAGTAATTCTGAGTTAATTGTGCAATGTACAATGATTATGTGCCATATGCGTACAAATATGAACCAGGCCGATCAGTGTAAGGATCTGATTTGTTGCTATTTCTCCTTCGCTGTGCACTTTCTTAATAATAGGACTCAAAAATACTTATTTCTATAGGCAAACATCAAGGTGCTGTGTCTGGAATATTTAAAATAGTGAATGGTACGTGAATACATACATAAAAGCATGCCTAATCAAAGTGGAACTCTTCTTTTGTCTGTTGAGGCTTCAGGGAGTTGTATTAACATAATCCAGAACAAGTTGTATTCAGACATTCTATTCATTGTAATAACATTTTTGTAATCATATGTTAGAAACATGTTGGTATTGTCTACAGTTGCATATATTAATAGAGCATTAGCATGCAGTATACATCATTTTAATGCGGTGGATACACTGAGACCTAGGGGGTGATTTACTAACCTAAACACATGCACGCACCAGGTGTGTGTGAAAGTAGACATGAGCGAATCGTTTGGTTACGAATCGAATATTACCCCTCTAAATGAGGTTGAACAACATGACAAGATTTTTTGTTTAATCCGAAATACGGATCCGCTGCTGCTGAGGGTTGCATTACAATACACAGGCAGGAAATACGAAATTCCGTTGACGGAATTTAGTTCCGTTACGAACATTCGTTATATTGAAGTTAAAAAGCAAAGTACATTTGTTAATATACTGGAGTTGATGGTAGTTTTTTTTAATCCGAAATACGAAATTCGGATGCGGAATCCGTAAACGGAATTCGTATTTCGGATAAAAAAATAACTACCACATCGACTCCAATATTAACAAAGGTATTTTTGCTTTTTAACTTCATCATAATGAATGTTCGTACAGTTACGAAAATGTGCCGAAAATTCGTATTTCGTACGAATCCGAATTGAGTTTCGGACACGAATTACAAAAACGAAATAACGGATATTCCGAAACGGAAGGAAACAAATTTTTTGACGGCACACAAGTCTACTATTCTGTATGCGGGTCGCATTCTTTCACAACACCATATATCCTATTAACAAAAACACGTTTGAGCTATAATTTCCCTCACACCCCATTTGGTTCTTCTTGATTAATTCTATATGAAATTTAATATCAAATAGTCTTCCTGAGGGTATTATACAACACTGCAACTGGGTATAATTATTCAGGGATAAATTACAACCTATATGATTGGTAATGCAAGCACATATACTGATGAATAGCCTTACATGAAAAAGGCTGACATATTTAATAAAGGTTATTGGTATTCCCGGTGTTGAGGGGATTACTCTTTTCTTATGTAACAGTGATTCATCCTTAGGCCTGCATCCTAAAGGACAGTCACACCCTTCATACACACACACAGTGGCAAAGATTATTACAATGAATGTAAAGAAAATGCAGATATGTTTAAATGAAGCCAGTGGATCCAGAAGAAACATTTTGACCATGATGAATCAGTTACTTCTGCATTTGCTGTCCCTTAGGGGCTAACTTCACCCTTAAAGCGTGGATCCAAACGGGGGATTCCTCTGTTAGGACGGCTGTTCTTGTGACTGCCACCATGGTTGTAGGCTTTCCATACAGGGGGTCCGGAGTTCGGTGTTGGTGGAGCGCCTTCACTAATACCACATCTCTGGGCTTAAAGGGATAAGTAGGTTGTTCTGATGGTAAAGATAAAGAGAGACATACACAATAGATGCTGTTCAGTTTCTCAATCAATTGTTCCACATATGTCTCCTAGATCTGCTGCAAGTCAATTAAAATTGGTGGACCTCTAGTTCCAGGTGTGGGGAAAGGTCTTCTCAATAAAATGTCAAAGGGTGAGATTTCAATAGTTTTTTTAGGAGACACTCTAGTCTCAGCCACCACGACTGGCAAGTAATCTGGCCATTTAGCAAATGACCCACCCGTGCCTTTTCTCAACTTGTCCTTAAGGCCCCATTCACACTGAGCGATTTATCGCGCGATATCGCTCTCTAATGCATGGCAATGGGGCTCTGTCCGTCGCTGTCGTGGGTCGTGCGTCGCTACAGCAGGACCCTTTTTGGAGCGGATTTTGCCGCGATTCTAGCTTGCTCAATGCAAGCATTTGCGCGACAAACGCGCGATATATCGCGCAAAATGCAAATCGCGCGACAAACGCGCGATTTGCGAATTGCTCAGTGTGAATGGGGCCTTATAGTTCTATTCATCCTCTGTACAATCCCTGTGCTTTGTGGGTGATAAGGGATGTGTACTTTCCAGTCAATGCACAACTTGACTACATTTTGCAACATCTGAAAGACAAAAGCTGGACCTATCTCGGCACCCAAACCTTGGTATAATTTCCTTACACAATATTTTAGCCACTGTTCGGGCATCCTCTCGGGTGGTAGGGAATGCTTCAACCCATTTGCTAAACTTATCTACAATTACTAAAAGATACCTAAGACCTCCTCTGTCTACAAGCATGTGTGCAAAATCTATCTGCAATTCCTGAAAAGGGGCACTAGATTCTGTTAAGTAATGTAATTTACCTATCCTTTTCCCTTCAACATTATTCCTTACACATGTTAAACATCTGGACAATTGATCTTGAATCATAGTCTCTAGATCTTGACCTTGTGCTGCCATATAAGCCAGAAGTCATGTATAATCCCAAAAGCATATTTAGAATCAGTATAGACATTGTCATCCTGTCCTTCGAAAAGACAACATACTCTAGTCAAATTAATTATGCGTCCTCTGCCAATGTGTGTGATAAGGGGCCAGCCTCATGTTCAATATCTGTGAGTTGAAATGCTGCATATCCTATCAAGTATCTGAAGTCATTCGGGCGGGAACAGCAGACGTCTACAAAAATATCTAGGGCACCTGGAATAGAAGTGGACATTTGTTTGTATGACTTCTAGGCAGTCATGTTCCTCAAGGGGAATATCTTCATCTCCTTTAGGTCTCAACAAAGCATTCACAGTCTGGATGGGACCTGAAGTGGGGGAGGAGTATTTAACAGTTAGATTAGAGGTTAGAGTCAAAAAAACTTTTTAACCGGATAGTCTCTGAGCAGTCATATGTTGTGTAGTCAGATTATTAAGAATATGAAGAACATGATGAGGGGTGTGTAAGATAGTCTCATGAGCCAAAGTCAGGGGAGCGCCATTTCCATGGCCATGGCACATGCTGCCAGGATGCACAGGCAGGCTGGCATCCCTTGGACTGGGAGAGTTAGAATCTTGGAAAAAAATGCAGTAGGTCTCATGCCGCCTCAGTGTTCCTTGGCCACAACTGCCACCATAGGTTTACACTCCTCCCTACAATAATTATGTAAGCCCTTCCAATAATTATGTAAGCGGCTGTGCGGCTTTCACATTTTCTGCAGAAGACGTGTATCCAAACCTCTGTTGTTAACATTAGTGGTGAGACAAGTTTTTTTACATGCTGGCTTGTGAGTGTGCCATGATAACTTTCTACTGCCCTTCCATAATCTGGCAACCCAAGCGCAGGCGCTGAAGCAATCAGTTGTTTCAGTGTTTTGAAAGACCTTCACATTTCATCAGTCCAGCGTATAGGTTCTTCCTTGTCTTGTTTAGTTCCCTTTCTCAAGGTGCTATCATAGTAGGATCAATCTGGAATCCATTGACAGCAAAAACATTTATCACGCCCAAGAAACTCAACATGCCCTTCTTTGTGTGTGGTTCCATTAAAGATTCTGTATTCTGTATTCTGTATTGGGAAAGGTGGGTTTTCCCGGAGACAATGTGAAGCCCAAATATTGAACAGTCTCTTTGCAGTATTAAAGCTTGGTATAGGAGACGTTGTGACCTTCTTGTGCCAAGGGACATAATAATTAGATGGTGTCCTCTTGACAAGCCTTCAGTTATTGGCTGCAGAGAAGTGAGTTGTTCACATACTGTAGGACAGAACCATTGGGTGGCATCCAACCTTTAAGAGTTTCACAGCTCTCCAATGAGTACACTGCAGCTGAGTCATCATATCCCTGGGGTATATTACTGCCAATGGAACATAAAGGCCAATAATTTCTATGTCTCCTCATCCACTGGGGCTGAAAAGAAAGCCTTTGTCAAATTAAGCACTGAGAACATGTTGGTGTCTACCGGAATGGTGGTTAGTAAGGAATTAATATCAGGTACAATAGGAGCAATGGGATCTATTAAATTATTAATTGTCATCAAGTCTTATGTGAATCTATATCCATTAACTTTTAGTACAGGGTTAATAGATGTATTATAAGGGGACACTACTGGATGAATTTGTTGCCCAGACGATGGAAGGAACCTGCTGGAGACTCAGGGGCATTCCCACTGTACTCATAGCTGCCGATACCTCCTCTCATTCTGACTCTATGGGCGATATTTCAATTAGGGATGTCCCGATACCGATACTAGTAACGTAAAGAGGGCCCCCCTTGTTCTTTGCAGCAACCTTAAAGTGAATAATTTGGCACCATGCTCACTATATGGACCGTTTATGTATTTATACATGGTGATCATGTCCCCCCTTAATTGCCTTTTCTCCAGAGAGAACAAATTCGGGTCAGCTAATCTTTCCTCATAGCTGAGCTCCTCCATACCTCTTATGAGTTTAATTGCACTTCTCTGCATTTTCTCCACTTCCACAACATCCTTTTTGTGAACTGGTACCCAAAACTGAACTGCATATTCCAGATGAGGTCTTACTAATGCTTTGTACAGGGGCAGGATGATGTCTCTATCTCTGGAGTCTAGACCCCGTATAATACAAGAAAGTATTTTGCTTGCTTTAGAAACTGTAGCTTGACATTGCATGCTTTTGTTGAGTCTATGATCTACCAGACCACCCAGATCTTTCTCCATCATTGACTCCCCCAAACATACACATAAAGTGTATGACGCATGCATGTTTTTAGTCCCGAAGTGCAGAACTTAACATCTATCAACATTAAACCTCATTTGCCGAATAGATGACCAATCACACAGCGCATTCAGATCTGCTTGCAAGTTGGAGACATCCTGTAAGGACTGTATTCCACTACATAACTTGGTGTCATCTGCAAACACAATAGAATTTTTAATCCCCAACCTTATGTGATTTACAAATAGATTAAACAGTACGGGGCCCAACATTGAACCTTGGGGGACACCACTAACAACCTCAGCCCATTCACAGTATGAATCATTGATCACCACTCCCTGAATACGGCCTTTAAGCCAGTTTTCTATCCAATGACATATTGAATACTCTATGCCTACTGACCTTAACTTATACATTAGCCACATGTGGGGAACTGTGTCAAATGCTTTTACAAAGTCCAAGTATACTATATCCACAGCCATTCCTCTTTCCAATGTATTACTCACTTCCTCATGAAAAGAAAGTAGGTTTGTTTGACAACTTCTTTCTTTTGTGAATCTGTGCTGACTATAGCTTATGATATTATATTCAAGCAAAAACAAGTGCATGTGATGATTGATCAAACTTTCAAGTATCTTCCATTGTTCTGTTAGGACACATCGTGAGCAGTAGATAAGGCAAAGCATAACATTCTTTATGCGCACTACGGCACAACTCTTACTATGTACAATTCCTTTCAGCAATTACCTCAATAACTTTGTAGGTGCCATTACATGCCTAGCAGTGTGGCCTTGATCTAGCTTTGCAATCTTTGTTGTTGGGGGTTTTTTTGGTTGTCGTTTGCTTTGGTGTTGTTGAATACTGTTCTTTGTAAAACCACTTGTCTGCAAAAATATTATATTCTTCCTCAGCATGTTGCATGGAATAGAGAAATGCTATTATGACAGATAATAAACATTTAGCAGCTGGTAAATGCAAAGGCTACCTAAATGGATATACACTGAAAATAATTTTTAGGTAGGAACTCACACTCTATCACTGTTGCTACATTTGCAGATCTCAAACTGAAAAGAAAATTGAATGTTTTGTGTCCAGTTTAGGACCAACTGCATAATGTGATTAATTTGCTTTTATATGATTACAATATAGCATTTTTAATGTTTTATTTGAGGTGTGTTCAGACAAGTCTATCATCTTTTCCTTTATTGTTATAAAGTTAGGGTGGGGTGTGCAAAAGATTCTAATGAGCTGGACAGCAATACATTAATTATTTTGAAGTTGTTTTACAGTTGTCTAATGTTTTCCAAGCAGATTACCAAATCTTTAATGTTAAATCCTCATGCCAAGTATGTAAAGCATTGGATAGATTAGCAGTCAGACACTGTAAACATTAATATTAGCAATTCATCTTTTATAGCACTCCCAGTCTCCAATATATAAAGGAGCAGAATTGATGGAGAACATATTGCGAAGAACATCCACTTAGAAAAGTACGATTTACCTTTAGCTCTACTGTACCTCTTACATCTGTGTCATCATGATTTCCAGTGGTCACTCCTCTGCTGGATCCTCTCATGCAAATTGCCATATTGGTAGCAATCTTTCTAAGACCTCAAGCCACTATGGTGCTTGCCATGGAGGATCCTCAAGTAGCCATCATGGAGGAACCCACTTATCTTGTGCATCTCATCAAGGAGGCTCACACATTTCCCTCCATGGAGGTTCCCATACTTCTCATCATGAAGGCTCCCACAGATTCCACTGCGGAGGTTCTCATAATACTCATCATTCTTCCAATGCCACCCACCATGGAAGTTCCCATAAAGTCCAGCACGGCAATCACTATAGAGCCCCCAGTGTACATGAAGGGTCAGGAGGTAAAGGAATCTCCATCTCCAAGCATGCTCATGGAAGTGCTCACAGCAGCGGCCATGGAAGCAATTTTAGCCATCATGCTTTGTTTACTGTCAATGGGAAGGAAACCATGCAGCACCTGAATGATCGCTTGGCTTCCTACTTGGACAAAGTCCGCTCTCTGGAGCAAGAGAATGCCCAGCTTGAGAGAAATATCCAGGAGTGGTATGAGAGGAATCAGCCCAGCGCTTTACCAAACTTCAGCAGCTTCTTCAGGATTATTCAAGAGCTTCAAGGCCAGGTAAATACATTATGTCCTCTACATAAGTGATATAGAAATTATTTTGACTGCACAAATAATTATTTCAACATGAACACCAGATCTACACACATGTTGTATTAATTATATACAGCATTATAGATATCCACATATTTACAAGATGAAAACAGTTTAGCTTCTTTAAAATATCCAGTCAAATTTGCTGTCCTTGGAGAGCTGCATAGGGATTAGCTACTAGCTACTTCACATTTCCTTCTGTTATATATAAAGTTATCAGCAGACACATGCAGTTATAGAGGTACTTGCATGCTAGGTTATATCAAAGGAGGGATCAATACATTTTCTTGGGAAGTGTTGATGTATGCCTGTCAAAATTCCAGGTTGTGTTTTCACCAATCTTAGACTTTTCCCATTTTCTTTGCATACAATAGGTCATATCCAGTCTGTTGCAATCCAACAGGTTGGATGTGATTTCATCATAATGTTTTCATCAGGAGTGCAGATCTGGGAACTCATTTGCAAATATCAGTATAATTATTTAAGTAGACTGACCCTTTAAATCAAGCCTACACTTTGATCATTCAGAACAAAGCAACAGGATTTATGTAATCCCCCTTCACAGCATGTCCTTACTTTCCTTCTCTTCCCTGCTTTGGCATTCCATGCTGGAGGTAAAAAATATACCTGTTACTTTCTGGTATGGAGGAGCCCTCCTTCATAGTCCTCTCCTGGGAGTGTCTAATTACTGTCTGTGCTTGCCAAACTCCTCTTCACTTCCCTACATAACCTTTTTTGTAGCTGCTGGGGAAGGAGCAAAGGGGAGTTTTTCAGAATGTCACTTGAGTGACAGCTCTGAGTCTGTTGAGCCTGCAGACATCATATCCAAGATGGTGGCAACAGCAGTCTCAGGGCTTTTGGATATCTAGACAAGAGAATCTTTTACAGATAAATAACATACATACATTATAAATGCATATATAATCTTATGAGAATATTGATGTTGAAAGCAGTAGTCTGGTAACGGATCTCTTTAAATACATAATGCATATAGAATAGAGACTGAAAATGGCCATGTTACAATACCAAGCCATAATAGATATGCAGTAAACCTTCTCAACCAGTACATAACAAAATTGAATTTGATACAATGTATGAATTTATAATCTCCAAAAATTATTTAACACATATGTTTTTCAGATTTCCTCAACTTCTTTGGACAATGCAAGGATTATATTACAAATAGACAATGCTCGTCTGGCAGCAGATGACTTCAGAAACAAGTAGGCCTTTCTATATTTCATGCTCTTCACATTCATTACTGTTTTGAAGCAATAGTATTCATTGCTTTGTCTTCCTTTTGTCACCAGGTATGAAATGGAACGCCAGCTGAGATGTAGTGTTGAGGCTGATGTGAATGGACTTCGTATACTCCTGGAAGAACTGAACCGGGACATATGTAATCTGCAGGCACAAGTTGGAAACCTTCAGGAAGAACTGCAGCAAATGAGGAGGAGCCATGAGGAGGTGAGAAGCTTACTATTCTTATCGAGCTAAAAATAAATTTACATTAAAATAAATAATTCATAATGTGTTGACAAAGAACAGCTTGAAACAAAGCAGACATTTCTTTTAATTTAGGCGTATGCTACTTTTCTAGAGACATATGTTGAAAATTATAAAGTGACACTTTTGAAATCTCATAATCCATAGAAGAACATTCTTAATGGATCACAACAGTCCTTGTGCAATGTATATAACTATTTAAATATTCTGCTTTCAGTGTTAAACTTCTGTCCAGATTCTCTTTAATTTGACAACACAAAAAGAGGACCGAGCCTCAGATATACAGTATCTTCTTCTTCTCCACCTTTGGTGCAGTTAGACTTATTATTTAGGTTGTACTCAACTGTCCCCATTCCAACCAAATTTTGGCAGTGCAACCTTGTCAGCGTTAGTTCAGACTATGGGGCCTATTCACAAAGCTGCAGAAGGATCTGGCCGTAGCTTCGGCCGATCCTTCGGCTGGCTTCGGCACCAGGACCCCTTCGGTTCAGGAGAACCGAGGGGGTGCTGTACGGCTATTCACAATAGCCCGTACAGCTCCCGATCACGGCCGAGCGGCTCAGTCGAGCGCTGAGCCGATCACTTCTGATCGGTCATTCACTCGGCTGCCCTCGGCAGCTTTGTGAATAAACCCCTAAGTCTTTAATATCCAAATGTCATTTAAAATGTATTTTTAAGACCATATGAAGTGTTATTGATTGGGTTTACATCTAATTTAAGAATCATTCTAAAAAAACATTTTGAGGAATAATAAGTATGACAGGGGCAGGTCAGAGTAAAGACATGTGTTGAAGGGCTTTTTTTCACTTCAGAACTTGCTTCTTTCTTATACAAGTCAACAGGAATGCAAGAGCAGCTTGGAGCAAGCTGATGAAGCTTAGTAGGAGGTCAAATGCAGGTTAAAAAGAGATCAAATGCAGATCAAATACACTTGTCAATTAACTTAAATGATCTTAGAAGTGTCTTGAACCAATCCCAAGTACACCTACAAGCAGGCTGAATTTGCCATTCAAAACAAGCCCATAGCCTATAAACATAGACCCTAAAAAACATAGTATGCAGATCGCCAAAAATGCATCCACCATTATACTACTGGTTTCCAACTTTTTTATTGACAGGAAGTCAATGCTTTGCAAGCTCAGCTGGGTGCCAGGGTCAGTGTGGAAATGAATGCTGCTCCATCGGCTGATATGAATAGAGCCTTATCTGAAATTAGAGAGCAGTATGAGAACCTAATGGAACGGAATCTGAGAGAGGTGGAAACTATTTTCCGACAAAGGGTAAGTCTTTTGTAGACTAAAACAGCTTGTTAAAACTGATAGAAAAATAGCATGTTCATTAGGCACTATTATGTCATGATTTTGTTCTATTAAACAGTAAATATGAACACGAGTGGCTTTAATACTTAATTGTACATTTGTTTTTTTCAAATTTTACACAAGTCAGGGTGTTGAAAAATGTAATCTTTCAATTCTTTTGTTTAATAGCACTCCAGCACCATCCCAAACTCCCCTTCACTCTGAAGATCAGGGCCACTACTCTCATGCAGAGCTTTTCAGAGGTCTGCAATAGCCCTTGCACAATCAGAAATACTCTAATCAAGCAGTCACGTTCATGCTTCCTTATCAGGGAGCCGGAACATTTTGACAGGAGCAGATTACCATTTGGCTTTAAGGCTAGAATTGTACAAATCCACTTATTAAGACTTAATATATTTATAAATTAAGAATATGTTTTCACAAGATCAAAACTGAATTTTTTTTTGCTTCATATATAAAAGCTACCAAGAAATCATACTCTATATATTAAAGGGTACGTGACTCTAACCAGCTTTCTATTCATCCATAGACTGAGGAACTGAATCGTGACGTTTCATCTGGTTCTGAACAACTCCAATCTGTACAGACCGAAGTCATTGACTTAAATCGCACCGTCCAATCCCTGGAGATCGAACTGCAAAGCCAAATGAGCTTAGTAAGTATTATTACCAGCCAAATAATAAGGTTTGTATCAAGGTCAAGTTGCTTCCCTTCATTTACAAAACTATCACTATGTACTTATATATTGTAATTACTTGTTATTTTGTGTACAATCTTTCTCTTTCCTTTCTCAGAAATCTGCTCTGGAGAACACCTTGGCAGAGACGGAAGCCACATTTGGAGCCCAACTTGCCCAGTTACAATGTTTGATCAACAGTGTAGAGTCCCAGCTGGCACAGGTACGCTCTGACCTGGAACGTCAGAACCAGGAGTACAGGATCCTAATGGACCAAAAGACACACTTAGAGATGGAGATCGCCACCTATAAGCGCCTATTGGACGGTCATGATATCCAGTAAGTATTTCATACAAGACAAGCAACTAAACAAATATTCTGTCAAATATGCAGGCCTCAATTTATAGCAATACCTATTCACCTTATATCTTACAAATGAAAGAAATAATGCTTATGTCTGAATGTGTTTGATATATAATTCAGCAATCAGATCAGGTTTAGAACACCGATATACAGATATAAGCTTATGACCAAACAAATTTGTGCCTTTTTGTTTATCAATATTATAGAAATCCCAACCTATTTAGAATACAATGTATATTTTCATTAATCTCTACTGTGTTTTTCATTTTTAGCACTTCAAGCCATAATTTTCTAGAAGGCAGTGATGGTACGTAAACTCATATTGACTTAAGTGGCAATGCATCAGCTGTTAGAAAAATTTGCAGAATGTAAAATATGAGACAAATTCAAACTATTGGCTTAGCATTAGTGGCATTTAGAAACCGCAGCATTATGGCCAGGGCTATGTCTATTGACACCCTGTAGCAAATCCTTTAAAAGGAGATCTCTTTGATCTCCATCAAAATGGCATTCCACTTTCAGCAGTCATACTCTATATACTTTTATTTTTCCAAATGTAGTTATGAGGTGTGCTTCTGGGTTCCATAATAGTTGCATGGTATACTGTGTTTTTGTTATGTACTATGGGAGAAACAGCATTCAGAGAGGCAATATTATGACTGATTCTATAGCAACCTGGCTGTGCCCTCTCTACCATTTGCAAATGTCAGGCCTTGGTCCTTGGTTTAATTTCCCAAAAAAGGTTGGGTGCTTTTATAAAACTATAAAACATAAAAGACTTACTACATTTTCAAATACCATACATAGTCTTGTCAGGACAGCCTTTCTCCACCTTTTTAAAAATAAATACATTTCAAGTCTCAGTATGTCTAATCTTAGTCAATAAGCATGATCAGTAGCTTGTAGATATGATAATTAAAATAAGATTAAAGTTATACCTAGAATAATCTTAAACCATAAGATTGTGTCAAGCCTAGAGTCAATGGAGAAGGGCCTTCTTACACTGTTAGTCAGTGTTGTGCCCCCTTGCATTGGTGGTCAGTGTAAAAATGTCTCTCATGTTGGTGGTCAGTCAAAAAGTCACCCTTATACATTGGTGGTCAATAAGAAGGACCCCCTAAGTAGTTAGTTGGTAGTCACCCCCCCC
>NW_017306510.1:1029993-1067289 GCF_000935625.1 Nanorana parkeri
CCCCCCCCCCAGATTGTATTTCCCCTTAAGCTGATGGTCATTCAGAAGAATGCCCACCTGACAGACAGCAAATATCCAGCTTTTTAAACTGTTTTTACTGTTTTCCCATATTCTGTCAGATAAGTTTCCCCCATTTAGTGTCCCAGTAGCAACAGTTTTCTCAGACAGAAAGTCTAACACTTCCCCATTCTACGGAGAGCAAAAAAAAGGTTTTGGCTCGACATACATTTTAATGAGATTACTGGGGTCTGCGGTTACTTACCTGAGAAACTAAAGAGGCTCCAGTGGTGCCACTCCACTGTCTCTGCTGAGTAATGTTGGTGCTGGAGTTATGCATATAACTTCGGGGGGAGGGTGGGGGAAGGGGGAGGATCGATTGCCACTGCTTGTGGGACTTCTTGCAATCTCAAGAGGTATCCTGGGTGAAAAGCCTCACTAATACAATTTTCTAGGGTTCCGGAAGAAAATTGTACTATATGTATTACACTTTTTAAATATCCTCTCCCTTTATGGTTGCTGCGGGGAGGGGGATACTGGTGCAGGTTGAGGTCTCTGAGGATATGTTAACATTTTTTTCTGTTCTTTTTTTTACCTCTTTTTTTCAGTCTGACTAATTATATAACAATAACAATATTAATTGGTATCTGGTGTAAAGATATTAGAAACATAGACAATTTGAAGTCCTTTATAATGCAACCTAGATTACTAATATATTTAAATATCTTATCTTCTACCTTCAGGATCTCACAACACAATGAAAGGTCACCATGGGACTAGCCACAGTAATCACCACCATGGTGTATGCTGATGTGGTTTTGACTCCTCTGGAGAAACCATTTGTATGAGAGTACTACTTTGTCTCCAGAAGTCTTTTGGTGTCTTTCTCTGTTTTCTTCTTATGTGGCCTCCAGGATCTGCTTCATCTAGGCAAAACTTGGCATGGGAAATGAACAAGGTCCACCCAGATCCATACACAGTAGACACAATTAAAATTATGCAAGAATTTGGATTAGTTAGAGACATGTTCATCTCTATAGATTGGTGATAAACTATTGAAGTTAATCACTCAATTTCAACATGTTGACCTACAAGTTATAGAATGTCTGGGGTAATGGCCTTTGAACCCTTATAAAGATCCATATAGAATAAAGACATTTTAGTCTACTGAACAATATTGTTGGGGACTGCATTGCTTGTTTCTGTCTTTTTTGGAGCACTTTTAATACCTTTAGGGCTCATTCAGACCATTGTGTTACAATGATGAGCAGTATTTTACAAATGTTAACATTGCAGCATAATTTTATAACTCCTTTGGGGTGCTGTTCAAAACTTCATTCATTTTGGATGGCAGCCCAATGTATGCACAGGAGGCACCTGCTCTAGAGCACACTGCAGCACACTGCAGCACACTGCAGCACACTGCAGCACACCATGATGTGGTGTGCACTATGTGCACTGCGGTTTGCTGAAGGAAAATAGAGCACATGCAATTTTTCCTGCTTTGGGGGCCCATTCAAAAAGAAATGAGTTGCGGTAACACAGTGTGTCACAGTGCACAATAAAGTGTGAATGCAAATGAGCCCCTATAGCACATAAAGTTGCATGACAGTTTGCTTCACTCAGATGGTGTAGTCTTGTTTCACTCAGATGGTGTAACATAATCAGTAATTCTGAGTTAATTGTGCAAAGTACAATGATTATGTGCCAAATGAGTACAAATATGAACCAGGCCGATCAGTGTAAGGATCTGATTTGTTGCTATTTCTCCTTCGCTGTGCACTTCCTTAATAATAGGAAACCAAAATGACTTATTCCAGACACAGCACCTTGAGGTTTGCCTATAGAAATATTTAAAATAGTGAATGGTACGTGAATGCATACCTAAGCATGCCTAATCAAAGTGGAACTCTTCTTTTGTCTTTTGAGGCTTCAGGGAGTTTTATTAACATAATCCAGAACAAGGTTTATACAGACTTTTCATTGTAATAACATTTTTGTAATCATATGTTAGAAACATGTTGGTATTGTCTATGTTTGTGTATATTAATGGAGCATTAGCATGCAGTATGCATCATTTTAACGTGGTGGATACACTGAGAGCTATACTCTGGTTATTTAGATTGTTTTAGGATGATTGTGACTATACATATTCAGGTGTACTACTGATGTAATCTGCTGAATTTTGATCATGATTCTCTTGTCCTTGTCGCCTACTCAATTTTCAATAAAACGAGTCTTGTTTTGTTCATGCAACCAGCTGTGTTTGTGTTATTGATGATGCATGGATCATTTTCTTTGCCAAGATAAAAAATAAAATCAACATAAAATATAAATGTATAGGTTTGCATATAAAAAGGGCTGTATTATCACAAGGCACTAACAGGCCGGCACCTAGAGCAGCAATATTGAAGGAGGCAGCAACATGACACATTTTGCTTTCTTAGAAGAACATTACACGTGTGAATATAGCATTGCGAAAAAACAGAGAGAAATATTTGTTTTTACCTTCCTGTGTATCATAGATAAGCATACACATAGAGACTAGCATTGCCCTACAACACCACCTACAGCTCAAAAGTCATATCACATTAGTATATGAGGTTATATTTCCAACACCCCTTCTCAACAGCATATGTGTTGCTATATGACATTCAGCTTCTTCCCGAAGGAAACTGTGACGTTCCTCTGACAATAGCTTGGTGAGTGCTGCATCTGCAGTAATTTCTTCTGATGAGCAATATTGAATGTCGTAGTAGCTTGCTCTTGAGTGGCCCTAAGCAGATGATACTTCACATCAATGTGCTTGGTTCTAGGATTGACCCTTTCTGATTGTGTCAACTTTATACATCCCTGCTTGTGTTCAAAGATTGGGATGGGGTTTGACATGTCTATTCCCATGTCCATTAAAAGCTGGTGAATCCATATTGCTTCTTGACATGCATGTGTTGCTGCTATGTATTCAGCTGCAGCTTCAGTTGAGGAAAGCAACAGTTGATTGCTTTAGGTGAGACCAACTTATGTTTCCTTCCCCATATTGGAAGATGTAACTGTGATGGACCGCCTGGTACCCTGTCTGGGCCCCTTTGTCAGAAAACAGCTTCCTCCACTCTGGAACCGGAAAATCAGAATTACAGCCCAATCCTTCCCCCAATAACCAGGCAGGTCTAGTCTTTTAGGGTAAAAACCAAGAACTGCCTTTATTGACACACAGCATACTATATATACACACACAAAACCTTCCCCTACACAAGTATGTCAAATGTTTCAAGTCCCAGGAGAAAATTAGATTAAGTAAACAAACAAAGGACAAAGTCTTTTCACTTCAGGAGTACAATAGATTCCGTCCTGCCACCAGTCTGGAGTCCATCAATCGGGCGGTGATAAAACAAAGTTGGGGTTTATCACTTAAACCTAATTACAACAGAAAATACCAAAAATAGCAGATGTCAGAAAACAAGGGACAGAGTTAAACCCTTCATTACTGCTGGATTAACACCCTTGACTTATAATGGGCACAGGGGGCTTATACATAAGGGGTGACTGAGGAACCAAGGAAGGGGTCTCCCAAACCAAGTCCACAGTGGTGTCCAGGACAGGATACTGATGTATAGGGAAACACAGTCTCAGCTCCCCCTGTATCCCCCACATAAATTGAAAATAGGTCTCTGGGGTCCTCCTGATCCATGGAGCATAAATAAAGGGTCTCATACAGCTCAAAGAACCATGGCAAGCCCCTCTCCCAAACAATAGAACCCCCTCCACAGTCAAGGATTATAGCCAGTGGGAAGAACCCCCTCCAAATAACAGTAACAGAGGCTTCCGTCACAGTAACCACTTGTGGATTTGTGGTCTGTGCAGTCTCTGGCCCAATCAGCATCCACATACCCAACCAGTTTTTCATTTGAAACTGCTGGTAGTCATAGCTTCATCCGAATTGTTCCTTTTAAATACTGTATCACCCTCTTAACTGTGTTTAAGTCACGCTGACAGTGCTGCAATTTTTCTAAAAGGTATGCCCACTATGACTGCCTCTATGTCTGGTCTTGTCACAGTAGCAATGTATAGTAGCTTTCCGATTGCTCTGCAGTACATGTCATTGTTGTGTAGCAAGTTTTCATCTTCATTGCTCTTTTGGTAGCCTGGTTCCATAGGTGTTTTTACTTCCTTTGTATCTTGGATGTGGAATTGTTCCAACATTTCTGCAATTTTCTGACTTTGGTTTAGCAGATAGCTTCCATCTTCTTGCCTATTTGAATTCCCAGATAGTGACTAATGATTCCTATCTCTTTAATTTCAAAGTTTTGTTTTAGTTTATTAATTATTTGACTATAGTCTTCTTCTTGTTCAAAACAGGTTATAATGTCATCAACGTAAATTAGGATGTATATCCATCTGTCTTCTTGATTCCTGGAATAAAGATAGTGATCTGCTGAGCTTCTTGTGAATCCCTCTTTCATGAGTATTTTATTCACTTTCTCATTCCACATTCTTGCAGATTGCTTGAGTCCATAGATACTTATATGGAGTTTACACACAAGGTTGTGTCCCTGGTGGTTGCTCCATGTAGAGGTCTTCCTTAATGTCTCCATATAGGAAAGCGGTTTTAACATTTTGGTCAAAGAACTCTGTGAACTCACCGCTCTGATTCTACCTCTAAGTGCAGTTAATACAGATACTGGGTGCCAGCTGCGGTGGAATCCTCACTTGTCAAATCAATCTCCAAAAGATAAGTCACACAAAGACCAGCGTAAGTGAAGCTCAACATTTATTTGAATAAAGTAAATCCAAAAAGTAAAATCAAATAAATTCCAAAATACAATATGCAACATATACACCTCCATAAGTCTCTCCAACGCCTCTCACACGTTTCACCACCTGAGCTTAATCATTTCACGTCTAAAGGTTTGTAACTTGCATGCCCTTCCCGACTGCAATGCTATGGAGTGTTTTGATGGTGGAGTGTTTTAAGATGAGGCAAATGTTTCATCAGAGTCTTCTCCAAATCTCTGGGATTATCCCCTGGCAACTAATCTAGCCTTGTATTTGTGGACATTTCCTTTTGCATAGAGCTTCACCTTAAAAGTCCATTTGGTTCCTATTCCTCCATTGATTGACTTTGCATTTTGGTAATTTTTCGAGGTCTTCCCATGATGTTGGTTCGAGTATGCTATGTGTCTTAGCAGTATATGACAGCTTGCAGGGTGGTATTCCCTTTGTTGCTCGAGTGGATATTCTAATTTCAGGCTGTTCAGCAGAATTTAAAAAAGGGACTTGACTTATCCATTATGAGTTCCACCTCTTGATCTGACTTCTGCGCAGCTTCACTTTGCTCAGTTTCTTTTCTGGTTTACTGGGTAAATAAATTCCCCACCTTTCAGGGACCATTATTTGCAGTGTTCCATTTAATGCTTGGGCCCATTACTTGTTGGTTATGTGTTTAACACTGAGATCTTGAGGAATGCTGAATTAAGTTTTACTTGCTAAGAAGACTATTACATGTATGAATATGGCATTGTGAAGAAAAACAAAGAAGAAAAAAACTTCCTGTGTATCACAGATATGCATGCACATAGAGACTAACATTGTACTAGACTGCCATCTACAGCTCAAAAGACAAATTATATAAGTATATCAGTATATGCAGTTGTATGTCCAACAGGAGGAACAGAGATTACGGCAATTGTTACAGCTCAGTTTTGCACAAAACAAGGAAGGGCTGAAGTAGGTGACCTCATGTGAACAGGTTTGGGGCATGTACTCTTCTCAATGTGCCTCATGGGATGGGGGAAGAGACTTGTGGCCCATGGCTCAGCTGTTTAACCTCCCTGGCGGTATGATTATTCAGGATTTTAGCATCCCAAAGAGGTACATTGTTTTTCATGGAAATTTGTTGTTTTATATTGTAGGTCCGTAAATCTTAGGAATAACTCACCTAAATCTGTCCAAACAAAAGTCTAGTAGACATCCCGGGTATGAGAAAGTTTGAAACACAAAATCATAAATTATAATATAATAAATCTTTCTAAATAATTATAATGTAATAATAAAAATAATGGTCCAGTAAATGGGAATTCTGGGGGCGCTACCTGATCCGTGCCACGGTCAATAGAGTAACAAATTCGCACATCACTGAGCTTGGTCGCAGAATCGTCACTGTTTTAGGTGAAAAGCGGTTTTAGACCAGGTAGAAAACAGCGATAGCAAATTAGAATCACTTGCTGAACTGAGCGATAGCGATTCGTTGGGAAATTCATCATCAGACACTGAAATTGACTTTCAGCGTCTGATGACGAATTTCCCAAGGAATCGCTATCGCTCAATTCTGCAAGTGATTCTAATTTACAATCACAGTTTTCTACCTGGTCTAAAACAGCTTTTGATATAAAGGGACGCTTTTTGGATGCCATGGACGTTCACAAGTTTCCAGGCAGAAAGAACAGTAAAAGTGCAGGCAGGGCACTGGACAAAGCTCTAGGGACAAAATTGAAGTGAAATAGTTTTATATCATAGCAGATTACATTGTATTCTGTGTATATGTCATGTTTTCACTTTTGAATTTCCCACCGGCTCCGCCCCCCTCTGTGACGCCCGGAAAGGAAATTAAAACTCAGATGCCCGCATCGACCGGCCGCGTACAGCAGAGGACACCGTGGGCTCACAGGGACAACCCCGAGCCAGACTCGGGAATACCGCCAGGGAGGTTAATAGTGGTCAGCAATTTCACAGTCTTGTTTACCACAATCTGGAATCTGATCTGCTTAGACATACTTAGTTGCTGACAGTTTACCAGAACATCCTTTGAGCTACCAATTTTTGACTTAAGCTGCACCAAATGGCTACCGGGTCCATACTTTTGCTTCTGCTGATTGTTCTTGCTACCACCTTCTTGGTATTGCTCTGTTGGGCATAGTATTTGATGGGTGATTTTAAAACTGAAACCATTCAGAAAGTGGCCTTATTGCATTCATAAAGTGTTCATATTGCATTCTCTTGGGCCTAAACATGCCCTGCTCAGCAAGAAATGTAAATCAATTGACAGCTGTGCTTATCTGCCAAACACATTACAGTAGTGGACAACAGAGGTCATCGGATAAGGTAAAGCAGATATATTTTTGACAACCTTTGATTCTTGCAGCAGGCAAACTTCTGATCATTCCTACGTTTGAACACAATGTTAGTTAAGGACAAAGCAAGATAGAGGTCCAGTAACAGCTTGCTGTTTTGGTTCAGGTCAAGTAGCCATTTTCTTTGTTGTGGTCACCCAGGTATCTCACTCTGTTCATGAGGGCTGAAATCTCCCAGTGGCCCTGCAGAGTGGGCTGAATTCCCTAATTAGCAAAAACACAGCCTATGCACATGCAGTGACATAACCACTAAACACACAATTACCTCAATAAATTTGCAGGTCCCATTATATTCCTTTTAGTGTGGCCTTGATCTAGCTTTGCAATCCTTTTTTTCCATCTTGTTTTCTTTGGTGTTGTATACTGTTTGTTGTAACACAATTTGCCTGCAAAAATATTATATTCTTTCCCCTATTCTTCCATATTGTATGGAATAGAGAAATGCTATTATAACAGATCATTAAGATTTAGCAGATGGTAAATGCAAAGGCTACCTAAATAGATATACACTGAAAATAATGTTTAGGTAGGAACTCACACTCTATCACTGCTATATTTGCAGACCTCAAACTGAAAAGAAAATGGGATGCTTTGTGTCTATTGTGTCCATTTTAAGACCAAATGCATACTGTGATTAACGTTTTTTTAATAGTGTATGATTATGATTTTGCATTTGTGAATCTTTTATTTAAGGTGTGTTCAGCCAAGTCAATCATCTTTTCCTTTATTGTTATACTGTTGGGGTGAGGTGTGCAAAAGTTTCTAATGAGCTGGACAGCAATAAATTAATTATTTTGAAGTTGTTTTACAGTTGTCTAATGTTTTCCAAGCAGATTACCGAATGTTTAATGTTAAATCCTCATGCCAAGCATCTAAAACATTGGATAGAAGAGCAGTCAGACACTGTAAACATTAATATTAGCAATTAATCTTTGATGGCACTCCCAGTCTTCCATATATAAAGGAGCAGAATGGATGGAGAGCATATTGTGAAGAACATCCACTTAGAATAGTACGATTTATCTTTAGCTCTACTGAAGCACTTAGATCTGTGTCATCATGATTTACAGTGGTCACTCCTCTGCTGGATCCTCTCATGGAAACTGCCATATTGGTAGCCATCTCTCTAAGATCTCAAGCCACTATGGTGCTCATCATGGAGGATCCTCAAGTAGCCATCATGGAGGATCCCACTCTTCTCACCACCATGGTTTATCTCATGCTGGTCATCATGGAGGATCACAAATTTCCCTTCATGGAGGTTCCCATACTTCTCATAATGGGGTATCCCACTCTTCTCCCCACCATGGTTTATCTCGTGCTTCTCACCATGGGGGATCCTCAAGTAGCCATCATGGAGGATCCCACTCTTCTCACCACCATGGTTTATCTCATGCTGGTCATCATGGAGGATCACACATTTCCCTTCATGGAGGTTCCCATACTTCTCATCATGGAGGCTCTCAGAGATTGCATTGCGGAGGTTCTCATAATACTCATCATTCTTCTAATGCCACCCATCATGGCAGTTCCCATAAAGTCCATCATGGCAATCACTATAGAGCGCCCAGTGTACATGGAGGGTCAGGAGGTAAAGGAATCTCCATCTCCAAGCATGCTCATGGAAGTGCTCACAGCAGCGGCCATGGAAGCAATTTTAGCCATCATGCTTTGTTTACCGTCAATGGGAAGGAAACCATGCAGCACCTGAATGATCGCTTGGCTTCCTACTTGGACAAAGTCCGCTCTCTGGAGCAAGAGAATGCCCAGCTTGAGAGAAATATCCAGGAGTGGTATGAGAGGAATCAGCCCAGCGCTTTACCCAACTTCAGCAGCTTCTTCAGGATTATTCAAGAGCTTCAAGGCCAGGTAAATACATTATTTCCTCTACATAAGTGATATAGAAGTTAAGAAATTATTTTGACAGCAGAAATAATTATTTTAATATTAACAACAAATCTACACAAATATTGTATGAATGATATACCGCATTATAGATACCCACCTATTAACAATATGAAAAGAGTTTGGCTTCTTTAAAATATCCAGTCAAATTGTTGTCCTTGGAGAGATGCATAAGGATAATCTAGAGAGTCTAGCTACTTCACATTTCCTTGTACTATATATAAAGTTGTCAGCAGACACATGCAGTTATAAAAGGTACTTGCATACTAGGTAATATCAAAGGAGGGATCAACACATTTTCGTGGGAAGTGTTGATTTATGCCTCCCAAAATTCCTCGTTGTGCTTTAACCAATCTTAGGCTTTTCCCTCTTTTTGCATTCCAATAGGTTATATCCAATCTGTGGCAATCCAACAGGTTGAATGTGACTTCATCATAATGTCTTCATCAGGAGTGCAGATCTGGGAACTCATAGCAGAGCTCAAAACACTTTTTAGCATTTGCAAATATTAGTATAATTATTTAAGTAGACTGATCCTTTAAAACAAACCTACGCTAAAATAATTCAAAACAAAGCAACAGGATTTATGTAATCCCTCTACCCAGCATGTACTTAACTTTCCGTCTCTTGCCTGCTTTGGCATTCCATGCTGGGGGTCAAAAATATACCTGTTACTTCCTGGTATGGAGGAGCCCTCCTTCATTGCCCTCTTATGGGAGTTTCTAATTACTGTCTGTGCTTGCCAAACTCCTCTGCCCTTCCCTACATGAACTTTTTTTTGTAGCTGCTGGGGAAGGATCAAAGGGGCCACTTGAGTGACAGCTCTAAGTCTGTTGGGCCTGCAGACATCATATCCAAGGTGGTGGCACCCAGCAACAGTCTCAGGGCTTTTGGATGTCTACACAAGAGAAGCTTTTATACGTAAATAACATACATAAAATATAAATGCATATATAATCTTATGGGAGTATTGATATTGAAAGCAATCGTTTGTTAACGGGCCTCTTTAAGTACATAATGTATAAAGAATAGAGACTGAAAATGGCCATGTTACATTACCAAGCCATAATAGATATGCAGTAAACCACCTCAACTAGTACAGAACACAGTTCAGTTTAATACAATGTATGAAGTTTTCATTTGCAATAAATATTTAACACATGTTTTTCAGATTTCCTCAACTTCTTTAAACAATGCAAGTATTACATTACAAATAGACAATGCTCGTCTGGCAGCAGATGACTTCAGAAACAAGTAGGCCTCTCTATATTTCATGCTCTTCATCTTTATTACTGTTTTGAAGCAATAGTATTAATTGCTTTGTCTTCCTTTTGTCACCAGGTATGAAATGGAACGCCAACTGAGATGTAGTGTTGAGGCTGATGTGAATGGACTTCGTATACTCCTGGAAGAACTGAACCGGGACATATGTAATCTGCAGGCACAAGTAGGAAACCTTCAGGAGGAACTGCAGCAAATGAGGAGGAACCATGAGGAGGTGAGAAGCTTACTATCCTTCTCAAGCTAAACCAGAAATGTATATTAAAATAAAATAATTCATAATTTATTTATACAGAGCAGCTTGAAACAAAGCAGAAATAACTTTTATTTAGGCTTCTGCTGCCTTTCTAGAGACATCTGTTGAAAATGATAAACTGACACCTTTTAAATCTCCTAATCCATAGAAGAACATTGTTAGTGGATTACAACAGTCCTTGTACATTGTAGAGAACTATTTAAAGATCCTGCTTTTAGTTGTAAACTTCTGTCCAGATTCGCTTTTATTTAAGAACAAAAAAGGAGGATCGAGCCTCTGGTATATCTTCATTACCTTTGATACAGTAAGACTTATTATTTAGGTTGTACTTACATGTCCCCATTCCAACCAGGATTTGACTATGCAACTTTGTCAGTGTTACCTCAGTCTAAGTCTTAAAGTGACATTTAAAATGATATTTGCATATGAAAGACCATATGAGGTTTTATTTATTGTGGTTTAAATCTACTTTAAGAATTATTCTAAAAAAACAATGTGACGGATAATAAGCATGACAGGGGCTTGCCAGAGTAAAGACATGTGTTGAAGGGCTTTTGCTCACTTTAGAACTTTCTTCTTTCTCATAGCAGAGACTATAATACTAATGGTTTCCAACATTTTTCTTTACAGGAAGTCAATGCTTTGCAAGCTCAGCTGGGTGCCAGGGTCAGTGTGGAAATGAATGCCGCTCCATCAGCTGATCTGAATAGAACCTTGTCTGAAATTAGAGAGCAGTATGAGAACCTGATGGAACGGAATCTGAGAGAGGTGGAAACTATTTTCCGACAAAGGGTAAGTCTTTTTATAGACTAAAAAAGCTTGTTAAACTTGATAGAAAAATAGCATGTTATTAGCCACTATTATGTCATGATTTTGTACTAAAAATGTTTTGTGTTTTTTTAATGTAGACAAGTCAGGTTGCTGAAAAATGCTTTTGTTTAAAAGCACTCCAGCACCATCCCAATCTCCCCTTCACTTTGAAGATCAGGGCCACTACTCTCATGTGCAGCTCTACAAAGGTCTGCAATAGCCCCTGCACAATCAGAAATACTTTCATCAAGCAGTCATGCTCATGCTTCCTTATCAGGGAGTATGACCATTTTTGACTGGAGCACAGTACAATTGGGCATTAAGGCTAGAAAAGTATAAAGCCACTTATTAAGACTATATTTAAAAATAAGAGCATGTTTACACAAGATAAAAACTGAAGTTTCTTGTGCTTCATATATAAAGTTACGTAGAAATCATCCTCCATATATTAAAGGGTAATATTACAGGGTAGGTGACTCTAACCAGCTTTCTATTCATATAGACTGAGGAACTGAATCGTGACGTTGCTTCTGGTTCTGAACAACTCCAATCTGTACAGACTGAAGTCATTGACTTGAATCGCACCGTCCAAGCCCTGGAGATCGAACTGCAAAGCCAGCAGAGCTTTGTAAGTATTATTATCAGCCAACTAAGAAGGTTTGTATCAAGGTCAAGCTGCTTCACTTCATTTGCAAAACTATCACTATGTACGTATATATTGTAACTACTTGTTACATTGTTCACAATCTCTCTCTTTCATTTCTCAGAGATCTGCTCTGGAGAACACCTTGGCAGAGACAGAAGCCACATTTGGAGACCAACTTGCCCAGTTACAATGTTTGATCAACAATGTAGAGTCCCAGCTGGCCCAGATCCGCTCTGACCTGGAACGTCAGAACCAGGAATACAGGATCCTAATGGACCAAAAGACACACCTGGAGATGGAGATCGCCACCTATAAACGCCTATTGGACGGTCATGGTATCCAATATGTATTTCATACAAGACAAGCAACTAAACAAATATTCTGTAAAATATGAAGGCCTCAATTAATAGCAATACCTATTGACCTCATATCTTAAAAAGGAAATAAATAATGCTTATATCTGAATGTATTTAATATAATATTCAGCCATCACAAAAGTTTTAGAACACATTAAAATACAGACATAAGCTTAGGACCAGTCCATCAGATTTGCCCATTTTATATTAATATTTTAGAAATCCCAACCTGTTCATTAATCTCTACTGTGTTTTTTCATTTTTAGCACTTCAAGTCATAATTTTCTAGGAGGCAGTGATGGTACGTAAACTTATATTGACTTAAGTGGCAGTTCATGAGCTGTTAGAAAAATATGCAGAATGTAAAATATGGGACAATTCAAACTAAGTTGCTGAGCATTAGTGGCATTTACACACTGCAGCATAAAGAGCAGGGCTATGTATATTGTCACCCTGTATCCAATCCTTTAAAAGGTCACCCGGGCTCTTTGATCTCCATCAACATGGCGTTCCACTTTCAGCAGTCATACTCTATATAATTTTACTTTTCCAAATGTAGTTATGAGATGTGTTTCGGGGTGCATAATATTTGCATGGTATACTGTGATCTTTATTTATGTACTATGGGACAAACGGCTTTCAGAGAGGCAATATTATCACTGGTTCAATAGCAACCTGCCTGTTCCTTCTCTACCATTTTCAAAGGGCAGGCCTTGGTCCAACAATGACCCAGAGTATTCCAAAGCTTCATAAAATGTTCTTTACATTAATAGTGTGTAAAAAATAGAAAGAGTAACAGGTTCTAGCTGTAGACTCTTTCCAAAAAAAGTTGGGTGCTTTTATAAAACTACAAACTATAAAAGGCTTAATACATTTTCAAATACCATACATAGTCTTGTACATAGTAGAATGTTTGTTCAGGACAGCCTTTCTCCACCTTTTTATCAGATAAATACTTTTCAAGTCTCAGTATCCCTATTTCCGAAGTTTCTCTCATTTACTGTCCCAGTAGCAACAGTTTTCCCAGACAGAAAGTCTAACACTTCCCCATTCTACAGAGAGCTCAAAGAAAGGTTTCGACTCGACATACATTTTAAAGAGATTTTTGAGGTCTGTGGTTACTTACCTGAGAAAATAAAGAAGAGGCTCCAGTGGTGCCACTCCACTGTCTCTACTGAGTAATGTTGGTTCTGGAGTTATGCATATACCATGGGGGGAATAGATTCCTCACTGCTTGTGAAACCTCTTCCAATCTCATGAGGATTCCTTGGTGAAAAGCCTCGCTAATCCAATTGTCTAGGGCTCAGGAAGAAAATTGCACCATGCATAATACATTTGTTAAATATCCTCTCCCTTTCTGGGTGATGATATGGGGGTACTGGTGCAGATTCAGGGCTCCGAGGATATGTTAAAAAAAATTTCTGTCCTTTTTTTTACCTCATTGGATATCTATTTTTCAGTCTGACTCATTATATAACAATAACAAGTGGAATGTGGTGCAAAGATTTGAAATGCATAGACAATTTGGAGCCCTTAATAATGTGACATAGATTACTAATACATTTAAATATCTTATCTTCTACTTTCAGGATCTCACCACTCAATGAAAGCTCACCATATGGCTAGCCACAGTAATCATCACCACAGTGTATGTTAATGTGGTTTTTAGTCTTCTGGAGAAACCCTGTTGATGAGAGTATTAAACTGTCTCCAGAAGTCTTTTGGTGTCTATCTCTGTCTTCTTCTTATGTGACCTCTGGGATCTGCTTCATCCAGGCAAACTTGGCATGGGACATGAACAAGATCCACCCAGATCCATACACAGTAGACACAATCGAAATTATGCAAGGTTTTTGATTAGTTAGAGACATGTTCATCTCTATAGGATGGTGATAGACTATTGAAGTTAAGCACTCAATTCCAACACGTTGACCTACGAATTATAGAATCTATGGCGTTCTGGCCTTCATTCAAAAGCTTACAAAGATCCATGCAGAATGAAGACATTTTAGTCTACTGAATAATATTTTGTGGACTGCATTGTGCTTGAGCGCAAAATTTAAAATGTATTTCTGTCTTCTTGGAGCACTTTTAATACCTTTAGGGCTCATTCAGACCATTGTGTTACAATAATGAGCGGTTTGCTGCCGAAAAATAGAGCAAATGCAATTTTTCCTGCTTCGATGGCCCATTCATAAGAAATGAGCTATGGTAAAACAGTGTGTCACAATGCACAATGAAGCCTGAATGCAAATGAGCCCTTATAGCATACACAGTTGCAATACAGTTTGCTTTACTCAGATGGTGAAACATGATCAGTAATTCTGAATTAATTGTGCAAAGTACAATGATTATGTGCCAAATGAGTACAAATATGAACCAGGCCGATCAGTGTAAGGATCTGATGTGTTGCTATTTCTCCTTTGCTGTGTACTTCCTTATTATTAGGACCCACAATTACTTATTCCAGACACAGCACCTTAAGGTTTGACTATAGAAATAGTTAAAATAGTGAATGGTACGTGAATGCATACATAAAAGCATGCCTAATCAAAGTGGAACTCTTCTTTTGTCTGTTGAGGCTTCAGGGAGTTTTATTAACATAATCCAGAAAAAGGTTTATACAGACATTCTATTCATTGTAATAACATTTTTGTAATCATATGTTAGAAACATATTGGTATTGTCTACGTTTGTATATATTAATGGAGCATTAGCATGCAGTATGCATAATTTTAATGTGGTGGATACACTGAGACCTAGACTCTGGTTATTTAGATTGTTTTAGGATTATTGTGACTATAATTGTGACTATCCATAATCTGGTGTACTACTGATGTAATCTGCTGAATTTTGATCATGATTCTCTTGTCCTTGTCGCCTACTCAATTTTCAATAAAACAAGTCTTATTTTGTTCCTGCAACCAGCTGTGTTTGTGTTATTGATGATGCATAGACAGTGGTGTCACAAGGAGGGTGCGGCCCGCACCCGGGTGACACCATTGGAGGGATGACACCAAAATGACTCTCAGTCATTTTGGTGTCACCCCCTCTGAAAAATGTTGTATGGATGTCACCAGCACTCCAAGTATGACAGAATACGTCAAGATTTTAGTGAATCTTCATTTTTATTTTCGAAGTCACTTAAAGTGGAAACTGGTTTCCACTTTAAGTGACTTCGAAAATAAAAATGAAGATTCACTAAAATCCTGACGTATTCTGTCATACTTGGAGTGCTGGTGACATCCATACAACATTTTATCCGATACGGCGCCAGTCATTGCGAGCACCCATTTTTCCACATGGGAAGTCCGGTAAGGTGTGCTACAGGTCCTTGGACATTTGTACCCCCCTCTGAAAAGTCGGGCGCTCGGTCATAGACCGAATGCCCGACAGTATCAGGAGAGAGGAGGTGACCCGGCGGGTGACTGTCCCCTCCTCTCTCTGCCGACGTCCATCACCAAGATGGCCACCGGCAGGTATCAGAATACTGCCGCGCGTGCGGGATGACGCCATCGCACATGCGTGTGGTGACGCCACGCACACGCGCAGTGACGTCTCGGCGGGGTGGCACTCGGTTACCGCTCCGGGTGTCACCCAGCCGCGGGACGCCCCTGTGCATAGATAATTTTCTTTGCAAAGGTAAAAAACAAAATCGACATAAAATATAAATGTATAGGTATGTGTATAAGAAGGGCTATTTTACCAGAAGGCACTCGCAGGCTGGTGCCTAGAGCAGCAAGATTGAAGGGGCAGCCCCAAGATTAAGATTGTTGGTTATGCTTATAATGAAGCACTGAGCTCTTGAGGAATATTACATTAAGTTTTACTTGCAAGATAGAGGTCCAACAACAGATCGCTGTTTTGGTTCAGGTCAAAGAGCCATTTTCCTTTTTTTTTTAAATTTTTTATTGACTGATATAATTCCTAAGAATACAATAACAGTATGGGAAGTAGGTATACAAAGTCCACAGATTCCATAATAAAACAGACTACACTGTATTGTACATGTACATCCATACTTATAAAGTTATAACATTGCAAACGTGTTAATTTCCAGTACAAAATTATTGCTTACCTCCAAGAGTCTGCAGAGATCTACCCCTGTTGATAGGGAAGCTCCTTGGCAAGCTATGATTCCTGAAAGTACCTGTGTCTCGTAGTCAAAGGAAAAGGCAGTAGGAATAAGAGGGTGGGCCCCGGCAGAGCCCGACGCTCCTATCAGGGGTCATAGTCCCTGTGGAAGGCAGATGCATGGGTATCGAACCAGATGCATGTGGGCATAGGAGACTGTCAAGGTAGGCTGAGGGAGGGATTCCCATTCCCCCCTGGGTAGCGTGGAGGATAGCCATGGAAGGCCCTCGATCGGGAGGTGGAAGATACTCTGTTCCATCACCTCCCAACATCTGTCCTCTTAATGGAGGCACCAGTCGAGTAGCCAAGACAGGTGTATAGCGGAATAACAGATAGAAAGGTCCAGAAGCCCCACCCCCCTCTATCCCTGGGAAGGGAAAGAATATGTCTGCTCAACCTGGGAGTTTTGCCTGCCAATATGAACGAGATGATATCCCCATGTAATGTCTTAAAAAAGTGAGCGGGTAGATTGATAGGGAGAGATTGCAAAAGGTACAGGACCCATGGTAAGATGTTCATTTTTACCGCTGCACAGCGGCCAAACCATGTAATGTGAAGGTGGCGCCAGGCTTTGCGATCAAGGGAATTTTTTTCATAAGCGGGAGAAAGTTATCGGAATAGATGTCGTCTAAGTCCCTGGGAAGGAATGTGCCCAAGGATTTGATGTAAACAGTAGAAAGGCATCATGGCACACTCACAAGTCAGCATGTAAAACAACTTGTCTCACCACTAAGGTTAATCTTAGTGGTGCTAGCTTAATTTGCTTGACCAAGGATTTGATGTGTCGCATCTCCCTGCGAAAGGGGAACTGAGGCTTCAGAAGTTTAAATTCCTTCGGGGCACAGTGACATTAAGGGCCGCCGATTTTTGAAGATTGACTCTAAAATTGGACAGGCAGCCGTAGATAGATAAGGCCTCCAGTAGGTGGGGATGGGAGTCCGCCGAATTTGTGATAAAAAAAGGAGATCATCCGCGTACGCAGCCGTCTTATGGACCCCCGAGGGGAGTCATCAACCCTGAAATGTTCATAGAGTTCCGTACAGTGTGGAGGAACGGTTCTAAAGTAAGTGCGAAATTTAAGGGGGGCAGAGGACCCCCCTGCCTGTGTAGGAGGAAGGTCTGAGATCTGGTTTCGTTGATGCGGACCGCTGCCGACAGGGAAGAGTACAATGCCATGATCCATGCTAGCATGTTCTTCCCCAGACCAATGTATCGGAGAACCAAAGACATAAAGTCCCAGCTCACCCTGTCAAATACTTTTTTGGCATCCGTGGATAGCAATATCATCGGGGTCCCCAACCCCTTGGCCTGGTGAACAACATTGAGGGCTCTGGTGGTGTTGTCCCTAGCCACGCGGGTCGGCATAAAGCCGACTTGGTCAGAATGAACAAGCTGGAGAAGGAACGGCATTAACCTGTTGGCTATAATTTTGTTGAATAATTTCAGATCCACATTCAGAAGTGCAATGGGACGATAATTGCCGCAGGAGGTGTGATCTTTGTCAGGTTTCAGGATCACCGTAATCCATGTGTGCAGAGTATCTGCCGGGGGGCAAACCTGTCAGAATACCATTTTAGGCCACCAGGAAGGGACCCTTCAGGGTATTTGAGAAAGTATTATAATAAGAGAGCGTGAAGCCATCTGGCCCTGGGGCTTTCTCCGCTCAGGTGGATTTCAGGTGGACCCACAGGTTGAGTCGGAATTTCCATGCAATGCCTATCCCCAGCCGCAAGTGGTGGCCTCCCGGAGGCCCTGAGATATTGCATTATGGAGGACCATCTGTCTATTAGAGGGCAAGGGTTCTGACCCCAGATTGTACAGAGACTCGTAGTATGCTTTAAATTCAGCCGCAATATCCGAGTACACCATGAGGACACACACCTTATGGCCAGCCGAGGTGACTACATGAGAAATATATGGCCTGCGCTGAGATCCCCTGACAGTGTTAGCTAGCAATCTCCCAGGTTTGTCCGAGTATTCGCATAGAGTCCTACAACCCTTAACCAGTCTGCCTTTGATTCGCCTAAAGAAAAGGTCATTCAGTTTGGTCCGTACCTCCAGGAGCTCCGCCCCCGCTCACACAGCCTGGGATCTCTTGTGCAGCCCCTCCAGCACCCTAAGGCGATGCAGCAAGAACGAGACCCTAGAGGTCATTTCCCTTTTCTTCCGCAGGCCATGTTTGATGAGTATCCCCCTCATGACACATTTATGAGATTCCCATATCATGAATGGGGGGGCCGAGGTGGGGGCATTGGTGGTAAAAAAAGCTCTTATTTCTGCATCTATGTCGTTCTTGACTACCGGGTCCTGCAAAAGCTACTCATTGAGTCTCCAAAACGAACAGAGAGATCTCAGAGCCAGCAAGTCAAGGGTCAGGTGCAGGGGGGCATGGTCAGACAGTAAAATGCCCCCCGTATCAGGGAGAGGTCCTTGTGCTGCACAAACAGGTAGTCTATGCAGGGTTACATCTGTTAGGGAGCAGAAAAGTATATAAAGTCCTTCTCTTGAGGATGGAAAAAGTGCCAGGTATCAACCAGCTGGACAAGGTGAAATTCCGTCCTCAGGCTTTCTCAGGTAGGTGTAGGAAAGATGTCAGGTCCCTATAGAGACGTCCCAGAGCGGGTCCAGTGGGAAGTTGAGATCCACCCCATAATCAAGACTCCCTCCATAAACCCCAGAAGTCGTGGTAGCAGAGCCTGTATGAACCCCAAGTGGTCGGGGGTCACCTAATTTCCCCCTGAGGAGTATGTACCTGCTGCTAACGTCCAGCAACTGATTCCAAAAGGTCCACGGGACATCCTTAGACAGTAGTATACTCACTCCTTCGGATTTGGAGAGAGGGGAGGGACAGTGGTATGACCACGGGAAGTCCCTATTGATGAGTTTAGGGACTTGATCATGCTAGAAGTGGGTCTCTTGGATAAATGCCACCTGGGAGCATGATCGCCTAAGGTCAGACAGAAGTCCGGAACGTTTCTCTGGGATATTAAGCCCTCAGTCATTCAGAGAAGTCAGAACTAGAGGCCCCATGACAGTGGCCAAGTAGATCGGAGTCTGCTTGGACCTCTAGCTTGAGAAGTTAGGTACCGGAGAAAGGGGAGGGGAGCGCAGAGAAGAAGCTGGGAGAAAGAAAGGAAAACAAAGGCCAACAAGGGTAGAGAAGAGGACCAGGAGAGACAGCAAGGTATACACTATATGCTTCACAACACAAGGTGGGTCAAACTAAGATTCTATATTAGGACCCGTTCAATAGCTTATTTGGGGCTAGTTGTAAAACAACAATAAAAGTAAAACAGTAACAGTAGTGCAGGTAGCCAGGAGATGATCCCCTGGGCCTCATGGACCACTATTACAGCTACCCTATGCATAAACGCGGTGGCAGAGGCTGTAAATTGACAAAGTAAGATACTGAGTGAATATATGCAGGGCACATCTATTATGGCAATAAATACATAACAACAGTCTAACATCTCCCTGAGGTGCATTTCAGGGTGACGGGAGACACCAACCATATTGAAATACATACCGATGTGGGACCCCATCCATGGTGCCCGTCGGACCCCCGTCCCCCCCGAGGGGGGGAGAAAACCTAGTCAGTGAGCCATATGGGTGTGTGACCCCCCGCCTGAGACACCTGGGTAAAGGCCTCCGAAATGCCGGTAACGTAAAAAACTAGTGGCACTGTAAGCCCACACTGCTCACTCCACATCAAGGTGAGAAATTACAAAAAACGTAGGCAGGAACAACATTAAAGCAAAGGTACTCCACCAGCAGTATGTGCAGCCTCTGGCCCGCAGGGATGGCAGAAACCTTTTGTGAACATCCCACAAGTGGCACTTACCATTTTCCTAGTTGTGGTCACCCTGGTATCTTGCTCTCTTTATGGGGGCTGAAATCTCCCAGTGGCCCTGCAGAGTGGGCTGAATCTTCTAATTAGCAAAAACACACTTGTGCACATTCAGTGACATAACCACTAAAATGGACAGTTATCTCAATAAATTAGCAGGTCCGAATAAATTCCTTTTGGTGTTGACTTGTTCTAGCTTTGCAATCCTTTTTTTTTTGGGTCTCTGTTTGCTTTGGTGTTGTATACGGTTCTTTGTAACACAATTTGCCTGCAAAAATATTATATTCTTCCTCAGCATATTGTATGGAATAGAGAAATGCTATTATGATAGAAAATTAAGATTTATGCAAATGCAAAGGCTACCTAAATAGATATACACTGAAAATAATGTTTAGGTAGGAACTCACACTCAATCACTGTTGCTACATTTGCAGACCTCAAACTTAAAAAAGAAAATGGAATGCTTTGTGTCCAGTTTAAGACCAAATGCATAATGTGATTAATGTTTTTAATATGAATACAATATTGCATTTTGTAATGTTTTATTTGAGGTGTGTTCAGACAAGTCTATCATCTCTTCCTTTATTGTTATAAAGTTAGGGTGGGGTGTGCAAAAGATTCTAATGAGCTGGACAGCAATACATTATTATTTTGAAGTTATTTTACAGGTGCCTAATGTTTTACAAGCAGCGTACCAAATGTTTCATGTTAAATCTTCACGCCAAGCATGTAAAGCATTGGATAGATGAGCAGTCAGACACTGTAAACATTAATATTAGCAATTAATCTTTTATGGCCCTCCCAGTCTGCCATATATAAAGGAGCAGAATGGATGGAGAACATATTGTGAAGAACATCCACTTAGAAAGGTGCAATTCATCTTTAGCTCTACTGTACCACTTACATCTGTGTCATCATGATTTACAGTGGTCACTCCTCTGCTGGATCCTCTCATGGAAACTGTCATATTGGTAGCCATCTGTCTAAAATCTCAAGTCACTATGGTGCTCGTCATGGAGGATCTTCAAATAACCATCATGGAGGATCCCACTCTTCTGGCCAACATGGATTATCACATGGTTTATCTCATGGTTTATCTCATGCTTCTCATCATGGAGGATCACATATTTCCCTCCATGGAGGTTCCCATACTTCTCATCATGGAGGCTCCCACAGACTTCATTGCGGAGGTTCTCATAGTTCTCATCATTCTTCCAATGCCACCCAGCATGGAAGTTCCCATAAAGTCCATCATGGCAACCACTATAGAGCCCCCAGTGTACATGGAGGGTCAGGAGGTAAAGGAATCTCCATCAGCAAGCATGTTCATGGAAGTGCTCACAGCAGCGGCCATGGAAGCAATTTTAGCCATCATGCTTTGTATACTGTCAATGGAAAGGAAACCATGCAGCACTTGAATGATCGCTTGGCTTCCTATTTGGACAAAGTCCACTCTCTGGAGCAAGAGAATGCCCAGCTTGAGAGAAATATCCAGGAGTGGTATGAGAGGAATCAGCCCAGCGCTTTACCCAACTTCAGCAGCTTCTTCAGGATTATTCAAGAGCTTCAAGGCCAGGTACATACATTATTTCCTCTACATAAGTGATATAGTTAAGAAATTATTTTGACTGCAGAAATAATTATTTTAATATGAACACCAAATCTGCACAAATATTGTATGAATTATATAGAGCATTATAGATACCCACATATTTAAAATATAAAAACAGCTTAGCTTCTTTAACCCCTTCATGACTGAGCTAGTTTTCAGGTTCTGTTCATAAATGACTGACACATTTTTGACATTTTTGCTGTGTGATTCTTCCACAGCAGTAATATACTTTCTTACTAAATGTACCCACACATATTATATATTGTTTTTTAGAGGACAGATAGGGCTATATAATTATATCACATATGTGTACCTAACCCCTCACTTAGTTTGAATAAAATAAAAAAAATGAGGAAAAAAACTAGAAGAAAACACTTTTTTCACAAGTTTTGATTATTATTATTTTTTTTAGAATTTTTTTATATTAATTATAGTATAAAAAATATATTTATATACAATTTATATTTTCCTAATTTTGTTTTACACTTTATTTTAATTTTTTTACACTTTGTAAAAAAAATAAAAATAAAATAAAAAAACTTTTTTTTTTCTTGTCAGTTTATATCAAGCAATCACTATGACAGCTTGATAAATTAACTTTTTTATTTTATTTTTGGCTATTAGGCTGATCCAAACTTAGGAACAGCTAATAATAACCTTAGAGACTGATCCTGACTTTAGTCAGATTCAGATCTCACTAAAAGCTCTTTGATCGTGCCTAGACGAAATGATACATTTCACTCAAAAGAGATACATTGTATTCTTTCAGTGAAATGTATCTAAACATCGGGCTCTCGAACTGTCAAAACGAATAGCAGAGAGGTGAGGTGAGTCACTGCTGCCTCTCTGCTATTTTGAGCTGTCAAATACGGGATCGCAAATTGCGGTCCTCTATTTGCATGTAACGGCTTCATTCTTTCATTAATGAAAGGAAGAAGCTTTTACAAAAAGCTTAATTATTTCATTAATTAATGCCTCAATACTGAGACATTAATGAATGACTGTTAAATGCTGAGAATCAGCAAATACCGGCATTACAAAGCCTGATATAACTCGTCACGTACAGTGTACGTGGCCAGTCATATAGGCACAAAGTGACAAGACGTACACTGTACGTCTCCCGTCACGAAGGGGTTAAAATATCCAGTCAAATTTGCTGTCCTTGGAAAGCTGCATAGGGATAATCAAGAGTCTAGCTACCTCACATTTCCACATTTCTTTGTGTATTATATATTTAATTTTATGGGAATATTGATATTGAAAACAATCATTTGGTAATTGGCTTCTTTAAATACATAATGCAATAGAGACTGAAAATGGCCATGTTACATTACCAAGCCATAATAGATATGCAGTAAACCACCTCAACTAGTACAGAACAAAGTTCAGTTTAATACAATGTATGAATTTATAATTTGCAGTAAATATCTAACACATATGTTTTTCAGATTTCCTCAACTTCTTTGGACAATGCAAGTATTACATTACAAATAGACAATGCTCGTCTGGCAGCAGATGACTTCAGAAACAAGTAGGCCGTTCTATATATCATGCTCCTCATCTTTATTTCTGTTTTGAAGCAATAGTATTCATTGCTTTGTCTTCCCTTTGTCACCAGGTATGTAATGGAACGCCAGCTTAGATGTAGTGTTGAGGCTGATGTGAATGGACTTCGTATACTCCTGGAAGAACTGAATCGGGACATATGCAATCTGCAGGCACAAGTTGGAAACCTTCAGGAGGAACTGCAGCAAATGAGGAGGATCCATGAGGAGGTTAGAAGCTTACTATCCTTATTGAGCTAAACCAGAAATGTATATTTAAAAAATATTTCATATTGTGTTGATACCGAGCAGGCAGAACAAAGCAGAAATCACTTTTAATTTACGCTTCTGCTGCCTTTCTAGAGATCTGCTGAAAATGATAAACTGACACCTTTTCAATCTCCTAATTGGTAGATGAACATTGTTAATGGTTAACAACAGTCCTTGTGGATTGTAGATAACTATTTAAAGATGCTGCTTGCAGTGGTAAATGTCTGTCCAGATTCTCTTTTATTTGGGAACAAAAAAGGAGTACCGAGCCTCAGATATATCTTCATCTTCATCACCTTTGGTGTAGTTAGACTTAGAGGGTTATTTACTATGGAGCCGGAAGATCCAGCCGTAGCTTTGGCTAATCCTTCTGCTCGCTTTGGCCACCTGAGCCCTTCATTCAGTCAAATCGAAAGGCTGCTGTACAGGCTATTCACAACAATAGCCCATACAGCTGCCGAAAGCAGTTGAGCCGAAGGCATATGCTTCGGCTCGACTGAGCCAAAGTGACAGCTGAAGCATGGAAAAAGGTCCGCTGAAGGGCTGACCTTTCTCCACACAAATGAAAGCTTGGCGAAGCCACCAATGATCTCACGGCTTGCTCCGCCCATTTGTAATGACATATCAGCATCCCCAAATGACGAGCAACAAGTCTTATTGCTTGCACGAAGTAGAGTAGCTAGCACTGACAAGGTTGCATAGCCAAAATCTGGCTGGAATGGGGACAGGTGAGCACAACCAAAATATTAGGGGTTTTTTCACTGAGCTGCTGAAGGCATCCGAGTGAATACCCGAGCCGAAATGAAGTGAGGAAGTCCTAAATAGGGGGGGAGGAGAGCAGATTGGCTGCAGCCTTGTGAGACACCATAGGCTGACAGCCCAGAACCAGGGAGCAAAATGAAAATCCGGAACAGATTTACAGATATTGTGACACTGATGAAGCTTAGTAAGAATTCAAATGCAGGTTAAAAGGAGGTCAACTGCAGTTCAAATGCACTTGTCAATGAACTTAAATGATCTTAGAAGTGTCTAAAACCAATCCCATGTACACCTAACAGCAGGCTGCATTTGTCATTCGACACAAGCCCATAGCCTGCAAACACAGACCCTAAAGAACGCATTATGCAGATTGCCAAAAATGCATCCACCATTATACTACTTGTTTCCAACATTTTTATTGACAGGAAGTCAATGCTTTGGAAGCTCAGCTGGGTGCCAGGGTCAGTGTGGAAATGAATGCTGCTCCATCGGCTGATATGAATAGAGCCTTATCTGAAATTAGAGAGCAGTATGAGAACCTGATGGAGCGGAATATGAGAGAGGTGGAAACTATTTTCCGACAAAGGGTAAGCGTTTTGTAGACTAAAACAGCTTGTTAAACCTGATAGAAAAATAGCATGTTCATTAGCCACTATTATGATTTTGTACTATTAAACAGTTAACAAGAATACGATTTGCTTTATTACTAATTGTCCATTTGTTTTTAACATTTTAGACAAGTCAGGGTGCGGAAAAATGTAATCTTTCAATTCTTTTGTTGAATAGTACCCCAGCACCATCCCAAACACCCCTGAAGATTAGGGTCACTACTGTTATGGAGAGCTCTCCAGAGGTCTGCAATACCCCCTGCATAATCAGAAATACTTTCATCAAGCAGTTACCCTCATGCTTCCTGATCAGAGAGAATGAGCATATTTGACTGGAGCACAGTACAATTGGGCTTTAAGGCTAGAATAGTACAAATCCACGTATTAATACTTACTATATTTATAAATTAGGAATTTGTTTTCACAAGATCAAAACTAAAATAACTTTTGCTTCATATGTAAAGCTACGTAGAAATCCTCCTCCATATATTAAAGGGTACAAGACTCTAACCAGCTTTCTATTCATATAGACTGAGGAACTGAATCGTGATGTTGCTTCTGGTTCTGAACAACTCCAATCTGTACAGACCGAAGTTATTGACTTGAATCGCACCGTCCAAACCCTGGAGATCGAACTGCAGAGCCAGCTGAGCATGGTAAGTATTATTACCAGCCAACTAATAAGGTTTAGATCAAGGTCAATTTGCTTCACTTGATTTGCAAAACTATCACTATGTACTTATATATTGTAATTACTTGTTATTTTGTGTTCAATGTTTCTCTTTTCTTTCACAGACATCTGCTCTGGAGAACACCTTGGCAGAGACAGAAGCCACATTTGGAGCCCAACTTGCCCAGTTACAATGTTTGATCAACAGTGTAGAGTCCCAGCTGGCACAGGTACGCTCTGACCTGGAACGTCAGAACCAGGAATACAGTATCCTAATGGACCAAAAGACACACCTGGAGATGGAGATCGCTACCTATAAGCGCCTATTGGACGGTCATGATATCCAGTAAGTATTTCATACAAGACAAGCAACTAAACAAATATTCTGTCATATATGCAGGCCCCAGATTATAGCAATACCTATTCACCTTATATCTTAAAAAGGAAAGAAATAATGCTTATATCTGAATGTACTGTATTTGATATAATATTCAATCAGTAATCATATCCGGTTTAGAATACCAAAATACAAAGATAAACTTAGGACCAAACAGTCCATAAAATTTGCCCATTCGATTTATCAATATTTTAGAAAAGCCAACTTATTTAGAATACAATATATGTATTCATTCATCTCATATGTGTTTTTTTTCATTTTTAGCACTTCAAGTCATACATTTCTAGGAGGCAGTAATGGTACGTAAATTCATATTGACTTAATTGGCAGTGCATGAGCTATTAGAAAAATGTGCATAATGTTAAATATGACACAAATTCAAACTATTGGCTGAGCATTAGTGGCATTTAGAAACCGCAGCATTATGGGCAGGGCTATGTATATTGGTACCCTGTAGCAAATCCTTTAAAAGGCCCCCAGTCTCTTCGATCTCCATCAAAATGGCATTCCACTTTCAGCAGTCATACTCTTAATCCTTTTTTTTTTACTCCAAATGTAGTTATGAGATGTGCTTTTGGGTTCCATTATAGTTGCATGGTATACTGTGATTTTTTTTACTGTTCCCTCTCTACCATTTGCAAATGGTGGGCCTTGGTCCATGAATGACCAGAGTATTCCAAAGCTGAAAAAAGTGTTCTTTACAGTAATAACGGTTAAAAAGAGGAAGAGCAACAGGTTCTGTCCACTCTTTCCAAAAAAATGTGGGTGCTTTTATAAAAGTAGAAAACATAAAAGACTTACTAAATTTTTAAATACCATACATAGTCTTAAACATAGTAGAATTTTTGTTCAGGACAGCCTTTCTCCACCTTTTTATGAAATAAATACATTTCAAGTCACAGTATATCAGTATTGTGCCCCCTTGCATTGGTGGTAAGAGTAAAAATGTCCCTGGTGTTGGTGGTCAATTAAAAAGTTCCCCTTATAAATTTGTGATCAATGAGAAAGATCCCCTAAGTAGTTAGTTGGTAGTCAGTTGGAAAGTGTCCTCATAAATTGGTCTCAGTAGGAGAAGAACCCCCCTAAATTGTAGTTCCCCTTGAGCTGATGGTCTTTCAGAAGAATGCCCACCTGACAGTCAGCAAATATCCAGCTGTTTAAACTTAAAGGAGAACTATGAGGTGAGTGCTTTTCACTCACCTCATAGTTCTAGCCGACCTGTGACAATGAGACTGTCAAGGTCGGCTCAGTAGATCGAGAGGTGAGCGAACACATAGCGAGCTGCTGCTCACGGTATACTGAGCCTAGGGTGAAGGGAGGACACTAGTTTGTGTCCTCCTGTTACCCTAAGGAGAACTATGGGGAAAAGCCTTAACCCCATAGTTCTCCTTTAATATTGTTATTTCGCATTCCGTTAGTGAAGTTTCCTTCATTTTCTGTCCCAGTAGCAACAGTTTTCCCAGACTGAAAGTCTAACACTTCCACATTCTACAGAGAGCGAAAAACAAGGTTTTGGCTCGATATACACTACATTGCCAAAAGTATTTGGACACCCCTCCAAATAATTGGATTTAGGTGTTCCGTGAAGTTTCCTTCCTACTAAATATTCCACGGTCAACTGTTAGTGATATTATATAAAGTGGAAGCAACTGGGAACAACGGCAACTCAGCCACAAAGTGGTAGGTCACACAAAGTGACAGAGCGGGGTCAGCGCATGCTGAAGTGCATAGTGCGCAGAAGTCACCAACTGTCAGTTACAGACCTCCAAACTTTGGGTGGTCTTCAGATTGGCACAACAACAGTGCATAGAGATCTTCATGGAATGGGTTTCCAGGGCCGAGCAGCTGCATGCAAGCCGTACATCACCAAGTGCAATGCAAAGCGTCGGAGTGACGAATCACATTTCTCTGTCCGGCAATCTGATAGACGTGTCTGGATTTGGTGGTTGCCAGGAGAACGGTACTTGCCTGACTGCATTGTGCCAAGTGTAAAGTTAGGTGGAGGGGGGATTATGGTGTGGTGTTGTTTTTCAGGGGTTGGGCTTGGCCCCTTAGTTCCAGTGAAGGGAGCTCTTAAGGCATCAGCATACTAAGACATTTTGGACAATTTCATGCTCTTAACTTTGTGGGAACAGTTTGGGGAAGGCCCCTTCCTGTACCAACATGACTGCGCACCAGTGCACAAAGCAAGGTCCATAAAGACAGGGATGAGCGAGTTTGGGGTGGGGGAACTTGATTGGCCTGCACAGACTCCTGACCTATACCCGATACAACACCTTTGGGATGAATTGGAGCGGAGACTGCGAGCCAGACCTTCCCATCCAACATCAGTACCTGACCTCACAAATGCGCTTCTGGAAGAATGGTCAAACATTCCCATAGACACACTCCTAAACCTCGTGGGCGGCCTTCCCAGAAGAGTTGAGGCTTTTCTAGCTGCAAAGGGTGAGCCATCTCAATATTGAACTCTACGGACTAAGACTGGGATGCCATTGAAGTTCATGTGCGTGTAAAGGCAGGAGTCCCAATACTTTTGGCAATATAGTGTACATTATAAAAAGATTATTAGAGTCTGTGGTTACTTACCTGAGAGAATAAAGGAGAGGCTCCAGTGGTGCCACTCCACTGTCTCCGCTGAGTAATGCTTGTTCTTGAATTATGCATATAACTTCAGAAAGGGGGGTGGGGGGAATCGATTCCCCACTGTTTGTGGAATCTCTTGCCACCTCAGTAGGAATCCTGGGTGAAAAGCCTCACTAATACAATTTTCTGGGGCTCGAGAAGACAATTGGATCAAGCATAATCATTTTTTTTTATATTCTCTCTCTTTCTGGCTGTTGCGAGGAGGGGTGTACTGGTGCAGGTTCAGGTCTAAAAGGATAAGTTTACATTTTTTTCTGTTCTTTTTTTTAACCTCATTGAATATGTCCTTTTTTCTATCTGACTAATTATATAACAATAATAATCGGAATGTGGTGGAAAGATATGAGAAACATAGACAATTTGCAGTCCTTTATAATGTGACCTAGATTACTAATACAGTTAAATATCTTATCTTCTACTTCCAGGATCTCACCACACAGTGAAAGCTCACCATGTGACTAGCCACAGTAATCACCATCATAGTGTATGCTAATATGGTTTTGACTCTTCTGGAGAAACCCTATGTATTTGAGTATTACCCGAAGTCTTTTGGTGTCTTTCTCTGTTTTCTTCTTATGCGGCCTCCGGGATCTGCTTCATCTAGGTAAAACTTGGCATAGGACATGAACAAGATCCAGCAAGATCCATACACAGTAGACACAACTGAAATTATGCAAGGTTTGGGATTAGTTAGAGACATGTTAATTTCTATAGGTCAGTAATAAACGTTTGAAGTTACTCACTCAATTTCAATACGTTGGCCTTCCAGTTATAGACACTCTGGAGTTCTGTCCTTTAAACACGTAAAAAGATCCATAATGAATAAAGACATAATAGTCTACTGAACAATATTTTTGGGGACTGCATTGTGCTTGAGCGCAAAATATAAAATGTTATTGCTGTCTTCTTTTAAGCACTTTTAAGACCTATAGTGCTCATTCAGACCATTGTGTTACAATAATTTACAATAATGAGCGGTATTTTACAAATGTTAAGATTGCAGCATAATTTCATAACTCCTTTGGGGTGCTGTTCAAAACTTCATTCATTTTGGATGGCACCCAAATGTATGTGCAGGAGGCACCTGCTTTAGAGCACACCATGATGTGGTGTGCACTATTTACACTGCGGTTTGCTGCAGAAAAATAGAGCAAATGCGATTTCATCTGCTTTGAGGGCCCATTCAAAAGAAATGAGCTGCGGTAACAAAGTGGGGGTGATTTACTAACCTAAACACACGCACGCACCAGGTGCGTGTGATTTTTACACAGCAAAGCGTGTTTATCAACCAAAAAGTCTCTATAAGCATATTTCCACTAATGCCATATATGGAAAAATCATGCACCTGATGCATATATAATGCTGCTTCACAGTTTAGACAAAAATGGTTAGCTCATGCATTTACATTCCTGCATTCATCAACGCAAGCAACACAATGTAGAGCTAATTTACACAACATCACCTTGCAATTCAGGGCAGGGCTTTGCACAACACACCTGCTGGGTGTGTACACACTACAAAGGTGTTTAGATTCCACCCATAGATCATGCTGGGAGGGAACACACTACAGAGGTGTATACATGTTTGTGGTGTGTTTATAAGGTTAGTAAATCAACCCCAGTGTGTCACAATGCAAAATAAAGCGTGAATGCGAATGAGCCCTTATAGCACACAAAGTTGCAAGACAATTTGCTTCACTCAGATGGTGTAACAATCAGTAATTCTGAATTAATTGTGCAAAGTACAATGATTATGTGCCAAATGAGTACAAATATGAACCAGGCCGATCAGTGTAAGGATCTGATAGGGAATGGTACGTGAATGCATACATGAATGCATGCTTAATCAAAGTGGAACTCTTCTTTTGTCTGTTGAGGCTTCAGGGAGTTGTATTAACATAATCCAGAACAAGTTGTATTCAGACATTCTATTCATTGTAATAACATTTTTGTAATCATATCGTTAGAAACATGTTGGTATTGTCTACGTTTGGATATATTAATGGAGCATTAGCATGCAGTATGCCTAATTTTAATGTGGTGGATACACTGAGACCTATGGGTTGATTTACTAAAGGCCAACAGGCCTTTGCAGGGGACGTTTCCCTTAGCTTAGTGAATGAGGTAAAATTTCACTTTGCAAAGAATACCCAATTACGTGTATGGAAAATAAAGAACACAGTGTTTTTTGCTTGTACACGAGTGGGTAGTAGAGGTCAGCAGGATTTTACCACAGTCATTAAACTAAGGGTAAACTTCACCTACAAAGTACAAATTCACTTGCAAAGTGAACAGCTTATTTGCCCTTAGTAAATCAATCCCCTAGACTCATTATTTAGATTGTTTTAGGATTATTGTGACTATACATATTCAGGTGTACTACTGATGTAATCTGCTGAATTTTGATCATGATTCTATTGTCCTTGTCGCCTACTCAATTGTTAATAAAACAAGTCTTACTTTATCATGCTTTATCACGCAACCAGCTGTGTTTGTGTTATTGATGATGCACAGATAATTTAACAAAACAGATAAAAACAGATAAAAACAAAAATCAACATAAAATACAACTGCATAGGTTTGCGTACATTTAGGGCTGTATTACCACAAGGCACTTGCAGGCCGGTGCCTAGAGCAGCAATATTGAAGGGGGCAGCACCAAAACTCAGAAATGTTTGTTCTGTGTTAAAATGAAGCCTTGAGATCCTGAGGAATGTGTAAGGACAGTAATAAGGGTGAATTGTGAAATGGACTTCCCATTTGCGGCCACATAACCCCTGCGCTGCCACATAAGCCCGAAGTCACATACAATCCCAAAAGCATCTTTAGAATCAGTATAGATATTGACATCCTGACCTTGAAAAGATAACATGCTCTGGTAAGAGCAATCAGTTCTACAGCATATGCCGATGCCTGTGGTAAGGGGCCAGCCTCATGTACAAATCTGGGAGTTGAACTGCTGCATATCCTGTCAGATATGTAAAGTCATTTGGACGGGGACAGTAGCCGTCTACAAAAATATCCAGGGTACTTGTAATAGGAGTGGACATTAAGTCATAGCTAGGAGAGGTGTCTGTATGTATGACCTCTAGGCAGCCATGTTCCTCAAGGGGAATATCTTCATCTACTTTAAATTTCAATAAAGCATTCAACGTCTGGATGGGACCTGAAGTGGGGGAGGATTATTTGACAGTTAGATTAGAGGTTAAAGTAAAAGAAACTTGATGAGGGGTGAGTAAGATAGTCCCATGAGCCAAAGTCAGGGGCAGTGCCATTTCCATGGTCATGGCACATGCTGCCAGGAGGCACAGGCAGGCTGGCATCCCTTGGACTGAGAGAAGTAGAATCTTGGGGAAAAAAGCAGTAGGCCTCATGGCACCTCCATGTTCCTGGGCCACAACTGCCACCATAGTATTACACTCCTCCCTACAATAAATATGGAACGCCCTTCCATAGTCTGGCAACCCAACCGCAGGCGCTGAGGCTAACCGTTGTTTCAGTGTTTTAAAAGACCTTCTCATTTCATCAGTCCAGCATATTGGGTCTTCCTTGTCTTGTTGAGTGGCCTCTCTCAAGGTGCTATCATAGTAGGAGCAATCTGGAATCCATTGACGGCAAACATTTATCACGTCCAAGAAACTCAACATGTCCTTCTTTGTGTGTGGTTCCTTTAAAGATAGCAGTGCCTGTATTCTGTATGGGGTAGAAGGTGGAGTTTTCCTGGAGACAATGTGAAGCCCAAATATTGAACAGTCTCTTCTAGACATGTGCACTGCCAAAAAATTCGTTTAGTTTCGTTTCGTTTTAAATTCGGATTTGTGTTATTTCGTTTTTCGGGATTCGGGTGTGAAAGTCAATTCGGATTTGGAATTCGGATTCGGACGAAATTCGGTAGCGGTAGTTCGAACGTTCGTTTCGTTTTCTGTTCTTATTCGTTTCTTATTCGTTTCTTATTCGTTTCGTTCGTTCGTTTGCAGCAAAATGACATTTGAGGGGTGAAAAATATTTTTCTCCTTCTCTAATGTCACTTTGCTCCAATGAGCGAAACGAATAAGAAACGAATAAGAACAGAAAACGAAACGAACGTTTGAACTACCGCTACCGAATTTCGGAAATGGAAATTCGGATTAGTTTGCATTCGTTATGTCTGTAATTCGGAATTCGGATACATCCGAACGTCCGAATTTCCGAAAATTCGTCCGAATTTCGATTCGGAACGAAACGAATTGCACATGTCTACTCTTTGCAGTATTAAAGATAGGTATAGGAAACCTTGTGACCTTCTTGTGCCAAGTGACATAATAATGAGACAGTATCCACTTGACAAGCCTTCAAAGATTGCAGTATAAAGGAATGGTATAGGAAACCTTGTGACCTTCTTGTGCCAAGTGAAATAATAATCAGACAGTGTCCTCTTGACAAGTCAAGTCTGCAAACAAGCAAGTTGTCCACATACTGTAGGAGGACAAAACCATTGGGTGGCATCCAACCTTTAAGGGTTTCACGGAGCGCCAATGAGTACACTGCAGATGAGTCAGCATATCCCTGGAGTAATCTGTAATGAAAATAGATTGATATAACAAATTAATATAAGGTTGAATCTCAACTGCGGGTCCATATGCTAATTACCTGAACACAGGCCCATGCGTCCCAACACAATGTTAAGTGAGTGACTATATTACTTCATAAGCCACTTGTACAGGATTCACTAGTAGAATAGATAAAGAGTTATAGCCAGTAATAATTAGGAAATACTAATATCCAGCATGCCTTTCACTACAGTCCAGCTACTTGGCATATAACTCAATAAAATAGAAGTTAAACTTCACTTCATAATCATAAACACATTTTTATGAAAAGCAGTATTGAGTAAAAGTACTTGTGATGTTGCAGACAGACTTCACTTGCGCTGGTTGTACAACATGGAGACTCTCATGGAAGCTGCTCATATCCTGTATAGAGAGGTAGGATATGGAGGCGCAGGTAGCCTATGCACAGCAACAGAGGAGACAGTGCATCCTATGTCATACACTTCCCCTTTTGAGTAGGAGTGAGGACTAGTAGACCTGACAGGAGTTGTAATGTAAAAGGATGAGATTCTGATCATCTGCCAGGATAGAGAGTGGAATGAAATAGCTTCCAGTCAAGGTGAATATAGCGAATTGCCGGGAAGGAGAGTGGAACAGTCTGCAGCAGTAGTTAAGATGATGCGCTCTCTGAGTACACCTGCTCAGTGTCAGCACATTGCTGGACCACTGAGCAATTGAACCTCCTGGCTTAAGCCAACTGGGAAGGAGGAGCTGGATGACGCCTTAGCCTTTGACAGGCAGTGAAGCGGTGCTGAATTCCAGAGCTGGTGCAAGGAGAGGTGAATATGTTACAGTACCCCCTCCACAAAGAACCCATAATGTGGGTAGTGGTTTTAGCAGGTTTATGAGGATACCATAAATGGAAATTTTTGGAGTATGTACATTGGTAGCATCTTCCCAAGAATCTTCTTGTGGTCCATAAGATTTTCAACAGATTAAGTATTGTAATCTGTTCCTATTCAACCTTTTCAACCTTGATTCTAGAATTTCCTCAACTTCATATTATTACTGGCCTCCTACTATAATTGGAGTTAAAGGTGGTGGTGAGCAATTTAGGAAGGTATTTGGCTTATGTGGCTTTAGTAAGGATATATGTAAAGTGGGGTGGATTTTAAGATTGTGTGGAAACTTGAGGCTTAAAGCGGATTGGTTAATAATTCCTTGTATTGGGAACAGCCCAATAAATAGACTACTGAATTTTTTAGAAGGCGTTTTCAAGTTTAGGTTCTTTGTGGAAAGCCAAACTAGGTCCCCAATTTGGTATTGTGGCGGTTCTCTTCTCAAATCATAGTAGTGTTTTTGTTTGGCCTGAGCCTTTTCAATATTTGTTTTAAGCTGAACTGACTCTTCTTTCAAGCATTGCAAGTGATTTTCTGTGGCAGGGTTGTTAGTTGGACTGAAATTGGTTGGTAAGAAAGTTGGATGGTACCCACAGTTGGAGTAAAAAGGAGGATTTGTTGAAGGACTGAGTGTGTTATTGTAAGTGAGTTCTGCAAATGAAGTATATCGCACCAGTTATTCTGAAGGTAAGTACAATAACAACATATTCGACTTGACAACAGTTAATTCTGTCAGTTTGGCCATTTGTTTGTGGATGATATGCGCTTGAAAGGCGATGATCAATTTGTAACTTTAGACAGAGAGCCTTCCAGAATTTTGAGATTAACTGAGTTCCCCTGTTTGAAATTATTTGTTTTTTAGATTAGGATCCGGTAAATGTAGAATAGGTGCAGTAGTGAAGTGATGTTTTAAATCTTCAAAGGCTTGTTGGGCCTGGTTATTCCAAACAAATTTTTGTTTAGAACTTGTTAATGTAGTTAGGGGCTTGACTATGGAAGAGAAGTTCGTAATGAATTTCCGGTAAAAAATGTAAAATCCTAAGAATCTCTGTAATGCTTTTCTGGTCTGGGGTCTGGGCCCATTTACAATATAAATAATTTTGGTTTTATCCATCTGAATACCATTGGAAGAAAAGATGTAACCTAAAAAAGAAATGGAGATGCTTCGAAGATGCATTTCTTCAATTTTGCATAAAGTTTATGGACTTAATCTAATTTAGATAAGACCCGCCTAGCATGTTTGTGATGGTCTGTTAGATTATTGGTGTAAATGAGGATGTCATCTATGTATATCACAACACAAACATCCAGCAAATCTCTGAAAATTTCATTTATGAATTATTGGAAAGTTGCTGAGGCATTACAGAGCCCAAAAAGGCATCACTAGGTATTCGTACAGCAAATAGAGTGCAGAAAGCAGTCTTCCATTCATCGCCAGCTCTAATTCGGATGAGATTGTATGCACCTTTCAGATCACGTTTTATATAGATCTTCCTTGACTGGATTTGTCCTAGTAACTCATGAATAAGAGGTAAGGGGTAACACTTTTTTTATTGTACTCTTATTCAGCTCTCTGTAATCTATGATCGGACTCAGGCTGCTGTCTTCCTCCAGTGTCCCAACTGTTCACATCAAAAACACCTTTGACTTTTCTGGGGGTCTATTCATTGCCTAGTGCTTGAAAAACCACCTCTACCTCTGACATGTCCCCGATATCCACCTCTCATTTATTTTATATCCCACTCTGGATCCCTCTCATGCCATGGAAATGCTTCTCTGTCATCGATCCTTCCCTGGGAAATGGGTCAGGGGATTTCATCCCCTTGGTTTATCCTGCTATATTATGTGTCCATGGGTCTGTATAATAAGCACCGCTAATGCGCATTACAAATTCTTTGGTGGTTTCCTATTCAAGCAGGAGGGGCATAATTTGAGCGGTGGAACGATTAGCAACAGGTCTAGGTACATTGCTGTGGATCTTATACGTAATGCTATTATCAGCAGGCTTACTTGAATATTTTCCCTTACCATGGGAATTTCCCATTTTATAAGTATCAAAAAACAAGCAAATAAAAGCGGACTAGGCTGTTAGGAAGCCACTTGCTTTCCAAGACAGCCAGGTTAACTGCTTTTGCCTAGCCAGAAAAGGGGACGTCTTCCGACCCTTCAGCACCTCACGAAAGAAATACAGCAATTATAGGAAAGCAGCAAGCACAGCAACAAAACAGAAAAATAGGACATCCTCTACGGCATAATACTGGGCACTCCCACAGCAGACCTCTAAACTCTATACAAGCCAAGGCAATTTATTTCAAATATTATCCTGCTACCAAAGCAAGGTTTTCAACCAAAGCAAGGTTTTCTACCAAAGCGAGGTTAGTTAGATACTAACAACAAGGTGAGGAAGAAAAACAAAGGGTCACTCAAAGGGTCACTTCTGGTGTCAGAAGTGTCCCACTTCTGACACCAGTGAACTGATAGGGTTAATTCCTTTGTCTGTCCTGCAATCTCTACTGTAGGCTGGGGGTCAAGCACAGTAAAGAGCAATGACAACAAAGTGCTGTGGATCAATATTCAAGGGCTTATTCCAAATGGTCAACTTATATATGCATACAAACAAAAGAGGCAAAGTACCAACCAATCACTCATAAGAAATGTATACAGACATATATAGTACATACACAGCACTCATGATGGTTTCATAACTAGTTTCAAGACCAAGACAATATAATAATTTCCTCCTTGTGGGTGACATAGTTCTAAAAATAAGAATATGTAGTAAAGGAAGTTAAGTATTTAACAAGAAACACCTAAGCATTGTTCTGTGAGGACACTTCCTGAGCAGTAGATAAGGCAAAGCATAACATTCATTATGGGCATTAAGGCATAACTCTTACTATATACAATTCCTCTCAGCGTTTACCTCAATAAATTTGCAGATCCTATAAAATTCCTTGTAGTGTGGCTTTGATCTAGCTTTGCAATCTTTGTTGTTTTTTTTTTTTTT